>NW_027117437.1:0-220653 GCF_038363985.1 Apiospora kogelbergensis
ATTCTGGGCATTGGTATGATGAAGATAACTCATCGCACCACGACTTAACAACATGAATGTAGACTTCAGAAGGAGCCGAGAACCTTTATTTTATCATTGTTCAATTAGTTGTTATTCCAGTACTGAAAGGGAGTTGGATGAAAAGGGCGGCAGGCGTCAACAGCGGCAATGGAGGACCGTGCGAGATGGAGATCGTGGTGGACGCGCCAAACTCTATCGCGACGTCGGTCAAAGCGAAGCGGGCGAAGCCCAGCGCCAAAAGCACGAGAGGCGCTACTGTCGAATGAAGGCGACAATGGGAGAAGAGAGACAAGCTCGAGCAACAATGAGTCATCGGACCGGAGATGCTGCAGCGCCTCTACGAGCTCAGTGGCCAACTCCCAGAACGAGATCCACGATTCCCGCACGAGGTTCGAGACCTGAAAGAGATCATCAACAACCAGCAGGCAATCATCCAGCGGCTCACCGCCGAGCTTCAAAATGTCACGCAGCAATTGGAAGAACTCAAGAACGGTGCGGCCCTCGCCAGCAACGCCCAGACGAACCCTCAGGCCTCTTACGCGCAACTTGCGCGCACGCCCCCGACGAGCCAGCCGAGCAACGTACGCACGCTTACCTCGATGAACACGACACCCTCACGTTCACCGATACCTTGTACTGCACCATCGACATGCCAAATGGAGGACGACAAACGGGCGGCTGTGACCGCCGGAACAGTTTTCAAGCCGCCATCGAGAAGGAGGTGCGGCGATGGGGAGAACAGAAGGACTGGCGATGCCGCGCCGAGGCCATGGACCCCAGGAAGCCCCAACGCATCAAGATCGTCTGCCGAAATGAGGTTGAGCACCGATTAGTCAAGCGAAGCCGCCGAGAACGAACGCGTCAGGAGCTCGCGTCCTGCGAGACGAACTATACCCGATCAAGGTGGACAGCGTCAGGCGCACAGCAGTCCTCAACGAGAAACGACGAGATCCGAGACGGAGCGGCCGAGGCATTCGGGCAAGAGAACGAGACGACAGTCGCCTTGGTGGCATGGCTGAGCCGGAAAGACAACGGGAAGGCATACGTCCCATGGTCGCCTACCTGACGGAAGGCGGCCGAGGCGCGGAAGTTCCTCGAGGGAGGGTTTCTTTACGCTGGAGGCGAATCGGCCTTGCGAGGGTATTCGAGCGACGGAGCGGCCGGAACAGTGTTACAACTGCCAGCAGTGGGACACAAGGCGTTCCGGTGCAAAAACGCCTGGGCCTGCGGACGATGCACAAAGCAGGGACACAGCCACCATGGCTGCGAAGCAACCGTTCTAAAGAGGCCCGTCCCGTGTGAAGGACCACACGAGTCATTTAGCCGACACTGTCCAAAGCTGTACCCATCGAACCATGGTAGACCGTTTCGCATCATTCAAAACAACGTAAGGAAGCAAGGACCCGTACACGACGGCCTCCTCAACGATGAAGATGTACAGCACGCGACAGTAATCTCGATTCAAAGAGCCTCACGCGAGGATGGCTAAGGGGCGGCTCTAACAACACCCATGGGACACCATAGGTGGGTCAAGATGGTCCCTTCAGTTCGGAGAGACGGGAGGTGGCCGATCCGGAGCATGCTGTGGGTCAGCAAGGAGGTGGAAGCGGAACAGGTCCCGGTGGAGTCCCCAGACATCACCGCAGCAGTCGTGCGGCTGCTGGAACATGCGGTCTTTGTGGCGTCCGTTTACGTCCCTGTGGAGGATCCCGGCGCTCAGAAGCATGCAAACGCTACGCACCGCTATCGAGGCAGTGAGGGGGGACGGGGACGGTAGTAGAGGTGGTTATCACGGGGGGACTTTAACCGGCACGACCAGCTCTGGGGAGGAGAGGATGTGCGATTGGAGAAACAGGAGAAGCGGATCCGATTATTCATTTCATGGCCGAATTCGGCCTTGGAAGTCTGCTCCCGCGGGGACGAAAACGTGGAGTGGCGGAGCCATAGCACGACCATCGACCTTGTCCTAGCATCGGAAGAGATGAAGGATTCTTTAGTCAAGTGTAGGGTGCTCGACACGGAACATGGGTAGGACCACCGGACCATCGAGACGGTCTTCGAGACGACTACACCAGCGGCAGAGCCAGGAACGACTTCTCTTTAAGAATGCCCCATGGAAGGACATTAACACGCGGATCGCAGCAGCGTGGCTACGACGACATACGGGTGGTACGGTCCAGAACAGACGAACCGGCTGATGGACGTCGTTTTGGAAGCGGTGCACGCACTGACCCCTAAAGCCAAGCCATCACCGTATGCGAAGCGATGGTGGACGACGGACCTAACGCTTCGGCGCATCTACAAATACTGGAGGAACCGAGCCCGGGCCGAGAGGAGGGCAGGCGGCGCCAGGCATGACCTGGAAGCGACGGCGAAGGGTGCCGCCAAACAGTACCACGAGGCCATCCGGCAGCAAAGAAGAAGCACTGGAACGAGTTCCTCGCCGACAACGACAACATCTGGAAGGCAGCCAAGTACCTCAAAGCGGGTAACGATACGGCGTTCGGGAAAGTCCCCCAGCTCGTTCGCGCGGACGGGACGAGCACCTCCAACCATGCGGAACAGGCCGAGGAGCTGCTTACCAAGTTCTTTCCTCCGCTCCCGGACAAGATTGCCGACGAAGAGGGGACCGCCCGCAGAAGGAGCCCATCGAGATGCGCGCGATCACGATGGAAGAGATCGAGCGGCAACTGTTCGTAGCCAAGTCCTGGAAGGCACCCGGGGAGGACGGCCTGCCGGTAGTTGTCTGGAAAGAAGTGTGGCCTGTGGTCAAGCAACGGGTTCTCACGCTGTTCCGTACGTCGTTGGAGGAAGGGGAGCTACCAACCCAATGGCGCCACGCGAAAATTTATCCCCTCTCAAGCCCGGCAAAGAGACTACACTGCAGCAGCCTGGAGGCCGATCTCGCTGCTATCCACGCTTGGGAAGGTGATGGAGTCCGTCATTGCGGAAAGAATATCCCATCTAGTCGAGACGTTCGGGCTCCTTCCAACCAACCACTTCGGCGCCCGGAAACGAAAGGTCAGCAGAGCAAGCGCTTATGCTCCCTACAAGAACAAGTCTACGCTGCTTGGCGAGGTCACAAGGTCCTCAGCCTGGTAAGCTTCGATGTCAAAGGGGCGTATAATGGGGTATCCGACGTTAGGCTTCTCAAAGGATGAAAGCGCGAGGAATACAAGATCAGCTGCTCCGTTGGATCCGCGCTTTCTGCTCAGGTCATGCAGCGACGATTCTGGTGAACGGACAAACGTCCGAAAGTCGTAACCTACCACAGGCTGGCTTGCCCCAAGGGCCTCCTCTGTCTCCGATTCTGTTCCTCTTCTTTAATGCAGATCTGGTACAGCGGCGGATCGACTGCTACGGGGGCGCTGTCGCCTTTGTAGACGACTTTACGGCCTGGGTCACAGGCCCAATGGCGCGGAGCAACCGCGAAGGGATAGAAGCCATCATCAACGACGCCCTCGCGTGGAAAGGAGGAGCGGTGCGACGTTCGAAGCGGACAAGACAGCCATCATTCACTTTGCGCGCCAGCCGTACAAAGCCGACCCGGCACCCTTCACCATCGAAGGACGGGACGTACGGCCCAAGGAACACGTCAAGATCCTGGGGTTATCATGGACACGAAGCTCAAGCACAAGGAACACATTGCCGAAGCCGCGGCCAAGGGGCTGGAGAGGCCGTCCTGGAACTGAGACGGCTCAAGGGGCTCTCCCCTGCCACGGCGCGACAGCTTTTCACGGCGACGGTGGCGCCGGTGGTGGATACGCGTCAAACGTCTGGATGCATGGGTGCAGGTACAGGGCAGCGAAACCCGTCCACCGCATCCAAAGGATAGGGGCTCAGGCGATTGTGGGAACATTCATGACCGTGGCTACGAGCGTGGCGGAAGCCGAGGCCCACATTGCCGCAGTCCAAGACCGGTTTTGGCGGAGGGCAATTAAAATGTGGACGGACATCCACACCTCCCACCGACAAACCCTCTTCGCAGCAGCACGGCGCGGATACGGAAGTTCCGGAGATACCACCGATCGCCAATCTACCAAGTAGCGGACATGCTGAAAGACATACCGATGGAAGAGCTGGAAACCATCGGACCATTCGCACTAGCCCCGTGGGAGAGGCGGATAAGGGCGATCGCAGACGGAGTCGGACGCGGAAACTGAGGTCAAGCGTACCGACTGGGCCGTGCGCATTGCCGTGAGCAGCTCAGCAGGAACGGTCTCGTAGGATACGGGAGCCGTCGAAATAAGGACGTCCACGAGGAACGAGCCCTATGTGCGAGACCCGTGCTGTCACTCTCGGCGCAAGAAGAGCAAAACCCGTTCACGGGAGAACTAGCGGCTATTGCAGACATGCTGCACTCACTACCGAAGCTTCGCTACCGGAATATCCTGTTATTCACGAGGAATAGAGCCGCGGTGTTCACACTGAGGAAACCACGCCAACAGTCTGGACAGCGACATGTCTGCCAAGCCTATAAAGCCATTCAAGAGCTCAGAAGGAAGGAAACAGCATAACTATCGCCTGGTTACGACGGGCGAGGAAAATCAACTTATGGATCGAGCGAAGAGGAGGCCAAAAGCACGACGCAGCTAGGCGCGCATCCAGGGTAGAGACCCCCGGAGCCAAGTCGACGATACTGAACGTGGCGCGGACTAAGCGGGGAAGCGAATGCAAGCCTGCCGGAACACGTCGGGAGATACTCCAAAAGATCGACACAGCTCTACCAGGAAAACACACGACAGTTATACGATCGTCTCTCGTGGAAAGAAGCCAGCGTCCTGGCCCAGCTCCGGACAGGGATGGCTCGACTGAACGCATATCTCTATCGAATCGAGGCGGCATCGACAGACCAGTGCGACTGCGGACAAGCAAGAGAGACAGTAGAACACTTCTTCTTCCGATGCAGCAGATGGACAGCATACCGGACAGAGATGCTCCAGTGCACAGATACGCACAGAAGTAATTCATCCTTCTACTTAGGCGGCAAATCACCATCGGACGACAGGTTTTGGTCTCCCGACATGGAGGCCGTTCGAGCAACTATACGATTTGCCATAGCGACAGGCCGATTGGACACATACCAGTCTTCTCACTAAAATAATACTAAAATAATACTAACCACCCGCGCCTCACACAGCAGGCGCCGCTTCCAGCTGCCGAGGATAGGATGCTGAACACTTGAAGAAGGGCCTTCAAGCTGGCTTGCTAGGGGAACGCTACTACACACGGGATCATCTAGGAAAGTACTGACGGAAAGGAGTGACATGAGCCGAAAATGGAGTGTGTAGGGGCTTTGGGTGACAAGGAAACAACTTAAGAATGTACTATAGATTAGCGATAGTTGCCCTTTCGGCTTCGCCGCCCGGGCGTTAATAAATTATATATGTATATATATTCGTGCTTAGAATACACCAAGCCTTGTCCTTATGTGGGCCAGGCACCCACCGCGACGAGCTAACGATATTGATCTTGCGGAACTGCCGTGCAACCCATTATGCTGCATTATCTCGTGAATGCGTCCCATGGCGCGGTTCTGCTCACGAAACCCTAGGAGTAAGTCGGTCTGCATGACACTGTTCTGGTTCCAGAGCGCTGGATAGGAAGCGGGGCTTGGTGGGCTGACATATAGCAAGGCCGGTTCCGCCGGTGATGCTTCCACATCGCGCCTATAGCATCCATTGTCGGTCGCCCCCGTCATCATGGGGAAGTTTGAGCTGCATGGCTCGGATAATGTGAAATTGAAGGCCAAAGTCGTCTGGGTAACCAAAGGTTTATAGGACGTAGCCGGAAGGATTCAGATTCTGAGGATCGCGTTGGAACCGAAGATCGGAGATTGGCGCGATTTCTTGTATCTTCTGTTCTGCCTCCCCAAGGTGTGTCCGTCGGTGGGTACCCTACCCATTGAACATTGTACGCTGTTTCATTGGAGCTGTATCCGAGTATCTTGAAGACGCAGTACTTCAGAGGGCGAATGCGCTTTTGTTCTAAGCTTTTCTCTCGGCCCCCTTACTCATCCCAAAACCTGTATAGGAGCAATTCGTGCTCGCGCTGCACATTTTCCTCGCCCTTACATTCTGTTTTACCATCTGTCTCGTTCTCGAGTTCGAAAAGAGTTGCACCCTTTGGGAGTCGACATCGAAAAATCCCGCGTCGCCAGACATTAGGAGGAAGTGGCCAGAAGAAGAGTGGGACTTTGGCGATGGGACGAAGTGTTGGATCATGAAGTACTGTTGATTAGAAGGATTTAGACCCGGAACCGTTCATTCGATCGGCAATTGGGTCGGAAATGGTCGAAGTGTGAAGGAGGCGAGGGCATTCGGACCTTGAACCAGTCATTGAAGCCGCTCGATGATGAACAGCTCAATTTCGATGCTGTATTATGGCGAACGGCAACAGGTTCGAGTAGTTAGATTGGAAACACAATTGGGGGGCTGGCAATAGGTCTAGGAACATGGCGCACGTGTCGCTTCAAGGCCTTCCTAGGTTGGGACTTTTTCACAGGAAGAAATGCACCAATTATAGTAGTTTAACCCCAATTTCTCACCCAGTAAAGTTACTAAACATCAATGTAGTAGGTACCTAGTATGAAATTTCGAATGAAGCCTCGTCTACTTGGCTAAGCAAAAGAAATAAGACATCGCACACTGCCTTCCTTTAATGAGCGTACAAAACGAAACTACCAAGCCACTATCCACCTAGTCCAACTTAACTCGCCCCAAATTCTTTTGTCTGAACACGGCCAGTCTCTCGGGATCTTCGCGGCTCAGTGGCTGTAGCCTCCCAGTCATCAAAATCTGACGCCAACAGTGTATGTCGTGATGATAACATGCTATAACTCGCTGTAGGAAGGGAAGCCGTCTCACAGTAAAGGCTCAATCCCAAGTACGACACCTTGATTTGAGTGCGGGTGTCAGCTTCTTCGCTTCGTCGGCGAACCCATCACATCGTAAGCTAGAGATACAGGACTTGGCGAATGAAGCTGTAGTGGGCCAAGACGTGCCGATGTATTCTTCAATTTTATCGTTGAGAGAGATCTTGTCGCCGACGCAGGAATAATACTGGATCAGAATCTCGAGGTGAATCATTCGCTCATTGATCCAAGTTGTGTTCATATCAGGATATAATTTCCTACACTCGTTGAAACGGCGCATAGTGTCGAGAAGACCGTCTAGGGAGGGGGTGGGGGATTGCCTGGCTCCGTATTTGAATTTTCCATGGCCACAAATAAAGCGTCCCTCGATGCATCGAGTTTTGCCGCAGCTTGTCTAGGCCACCATAATGATCTAGACGAGGTTCCATAGCGAAGGTGTTGTTGCCGTTTGGCACTGAAATATGAGAATGGCTAGGCTCTCAATACAAGAGTGAAGTGTAAAATAACAAGATAAGGGTAGATGTTGATGAATAGAGGAGAAGTAGGCAAATGAGATATCGCGCCCTCTTATAGCTATAGACTCAGTATTTGCCCGAAAACTACTCAAATCCTGTAGCTCTCATCATGATCTAGCCCCTGTGGTCAGTCTGCCTCACAATAGCATTCTTCTTGCCAGAACCTAGCTAATGGTTCCAACACGGCGAGGCATTACGCCCTAGCACCTTCTAGTCATCGCCCTGGGGGGCTGTACCGCTTAAAGCGGCCACACCTTGAGTAGGACTATGTAACAGAGCTTGCAAGTAGAGTCTACTCCTGGGATGCCTTGGTCCCCTCAACACACCGCATATCACGTACTTAGCACCTGCCCCTGTCCAAAGCAGGGGGTTTCACCGTTTTCTAGGCGAGCCTTTCATGATGAAGACACACGAACGCTTCGCGTACTCGGTGTGTGCATGCCCAAGGACGACCACGAGATCCGCGGAAACCAGGCACCACAGGCGCCCCCCCTCTCGCCCAATCAGCTAGGTATGCACAAACAAAAAAATGCCTCATACCCAAATGATTGAGCGAGGCGAACCTCCTCCTCTTCCGAGCGGTAGGCTGCAGGCTGCAGTCTTTCATACCTCTTCTACCGGTTGCATGATAACCAGGCCCCTAGGGCCTCATGTATTGGCAGAAGACTGCAGTGAATCGCTGATCGCATTAAATCCACCTTGCAATACGTTTGGCTAGATGGCAACCGGGGTAGGATTTGAATATGGGACGATATTTCGGGCGTCATTGCGCGCAAACCAGGCGTGAAAGAGAAACGTGTACATGTTGAGCGGCGAGAAAGCAGATAAAACTACCCCTGTCTACCTCGGTGGAAATTCATGAACGTCGGTTGCGTCCTGCATCAAGCACGCGTGCTTCAAGGTCGATACGTGTTCTAGGTTTATGTGTACTGTATGGTCTCTCAAGCAGGATTCAAGCCGGTACAAAGGTAGGATTAGTATTAGTATCAGTATCCGGCTTCACCGGTCCATGACAGCCGCTGTACCAAAGAGTACTGGTGTTTGTTCGAAATGCAAATGCGTGGCGCCTTGGGGATGAAATTATGACTGGTACTCTGCATGAAGTTGGACAAGCGAGACATGACCAGGTTGGCAACTTGCCAGACTACCGAGAACGAGACGTGGCCAACTAACAAGGTAGACCATCCTCTCAGGCGGCAGGTACATATCGGACGGCATACAATGATATGGACCAATATTCCAAGAGAGAGCCTTAGCGAGGTCATGATAGCGTTACGTCCCTCATCCTGCTAGTCTGTTCGTAATAGTATCAGCGCCTGCTCATCAGGCGTGAATGCAGTTACAGAACAGACTGTACTTCAATAATCGACTGTGCACGGCCAGTCACCAGAAGCATCCCATACTTATTCATTCCCTGGCCTAAGTACTAAATATCCCTTAACTTCTGGTATAGCGACCAAAGAGAGGCCCCCGAGGCTGGAACAGATACGAAAGAAGGACAGGTATAACTGAAAGTATAGATACAAACATAGGTTAGCTTAATCTCGTTAGTTACAGCCGCCCTGCAGTCGCCTTCCCATTGATATCTTGCTCCTAATCTACGAATAGGATCAGCCGGGTACGGGCCGGAGGTCAACTTGAGGTCTTATCAAATATCCTGGCTCATACCTTGATGGAAAGCAAGGTTTCGCGCCCAAGTAACTTGTAGGCCTTATCCTCTAGTTTCACTGGCAGGATGGTTTCCGGGTATGATTATGTGTCATTGGGGGTTTTGGGCCAGGGCCTCCCACCCATTTTCCACAGCCCAACTTCATCTCGCGAATAGTCAATCTTTCACACCGACACGCATCGCTGACTAGCCAGCTTGTGTTGCATTTCGAGAGGTTGGTGCTGGGATGTAGTACTTTCGATAACACCCCCTTTGACACTAGTTTGCAAATACTAGGAGTCAATACAATTCAACACTCACACTGCTTCATTTGGGAATGCAAAGAACATAGAGGATATATTATAAATACCTTCAGTTTAGAATATGTAATGACATACACCTTGCTGGAAGCAGCTTCGCTTGCATATAGTTCTATTGCCTGACACGTCTTCCTTACTATGAGATAACATCCCCTCTCAACTTCGCCATGAGCCAAACACTTCGTGAGAGACTCTCAAAAGCGTCCCAAAAAAAGCTCGAACTTCCACGCATTTGTTATTTTGAAGTTGTCTGTCGCGCTACTTCCGAATCCAAATGTGTATCAGCTCTCACGGATATTGGAAAACAAATTGACGAAGACTGCGAGGTTCGTACTTACCACAGCATTGGTTGGCGCAGCTTTCGTGGTTACCTCGATACCCATTATCTCAAAGTCCGAATAACTTCCACTCGCCAGCTTCTCAAGACGTATTTGAAGACTCGTTGTGTCCGCGGCGCGTTCAAGTAGGTCCACCGTGGTTGAAGATGGCTTTTTAATAATTCCCTGAGAGCAACAGACTGACGTTTCAATTGTTGATAGAGCACCATTACGATTTCTCGCGCCTATTCCTCGACCGATATTATCAAAAGCTGGCGCTTGCGGCTTATGTGGCCAACCTTTTACGACCAGTGGTAGTGGTAATTATCCTTTTACAGAGGATGAATGGACTATTGTATGCGACCATATGAAGGAAGAGCACAGAAACCGTGAGCGAGAGTGGAATCGATTTGTCAACGTGCGCTACTCGAATTTCGATCACAATCGGTCAAACGACACTCTTATCAATGATTACAGTGGTTCCTTTAGCGTGGAAGGCTACAGCGAATAGATAGACTTGAATACTTGTGTAATAAACCGTGGTTTACATTGTTGAGCCTTAAATATTAGGATCCCCCTTTAGGATTCGAAACAAAGGAAACATGCGACCATCTCCAATCATATGCCGTGATGAGACAAAAGACAATAAAAAGACTATAGTGGTATATCTATTTGATTATCAGGACTGGGGCGGCCACACTCTTGGGCTTCGATATTGAGAGGGGCTGTGCGTGCCAAGAGTATAAATGCTTGACATTTGCGTGGCTGAGACAAGCCTTGGGTTGATGCTTTGCATTTCGAAATACAAGATCGGATTCTGAGTAACTAGAGTTCTCCCTCGAGTAGAAAACCATCCCCTTCCTCGGTACTTAAGCAGATGTCATCCATATCAGCACAGTCCTCGGGACTGATGCCAAAGCCTTTGACGAAAATAGCTGCAAGTCCAGGCTTGCGTATTGTTGACGTATATCCTGTATTCTCCGCTGAAGAGTCAGTCGGGAAGCCTGCACTTAACTCCATTGACCCCCGTGTCGGATGTTTATTGTCATTGGACGATCTTGAGGCGGCTGGACGAATGTAGTTAAAGCCGAACCTGCACTGGTAGGCTGTTCCGCCTGCGTTCGGTTGACAGCCGCTAGCATCGTATCTTGGGGTGCTACGACTGTTAGAGCTTGCTGCTGCTTTTGGCGTAACTCGCTTCTGTGAAGGTTCTGGTCAATAAATCGCTGATGAGCAAAAAAAAGAGACGGTATTCGGGTGGTCGGCCATGCGCAACTTATTCGTCGCGAGATCTCCTATTATAGCCAGGGTTGGAAAGCGAAAGCTCTATGGTTCAGTCAGTTAGTCCTTGACTTCGCGGACTGACTGACCTGACCGTGTCAATGTTACCAGCCTTCTTACCTTACTTTATAAACGGCGGGAGAATAGAAAGGATACCCTCACTGCCTAGCCATTCAAGCTCAAGTGATAGACTATGATAGGAGAAGTCGAAGCACGAGGAATAATAATCTTCCTCTAACTGATGAGCTGGGTCGTTGGTCCGCGGCAAAGTCATGATAGGTAGGCCATGTGCTTCATGAGCAGAGTTGATGGTGATGTTTTCGGAGGTGCACATCGTTGTGAAGGTCTTGTGGTTGAGAAAAGTGAAGAAAGTGAAGAGAGAAAGTAAAGAGGATTCTATCTGATGAAGGAAGTACGGGTTTATATAGTACCTGGTCGCTGGGCTGGTCGATCATAGAGTGTTGCAGAGGACTAGCTCACGTATCCCACCCCAGGGGGCCAGACACTAGTGAGCAAAGAAAGCCTCAAGAAAATGGGCGAAGAGATTGTACGGCTTTGTGATGGAATCGAAAGACACGGAGGGAACCGCTTTACTTGAGATATGATCTAGTTGCCATAAGAAATCAAAGTGGCTTTTTACTTCACGCTACCTTTGTTTCGCCAGACTGCCGAGAAGAGCAGGGGAGAGAACAAGTCTATAGGAGATACTATCCCAATTCGTAGTCTTTTCCACCTAACCAAAAATGAGTCGCAGACTTGTATTGAGCAGTATATTGTCAATCTGATCTTCCAGCCAATACGCTTTGCGTTTTCTCCTTAGGAAGACAACAAAATTCCATGCTCCAGCAGGAAAGAAGACCACCACAGTGGGCTCGGAAACAGACCCGCGGCCTTGTTCGTTATTGCACCACCATAAAATCGTATATCAAGACACACCTACGTAACCAACCTGCCTCAAATAGTGCCGTTGGTGGCGTAGAGATATGGGACCCCCTCCCAGCTGATTTCGTATGCATCTACCCACAAATGAGCAGAGCCAGCGAACAGCAGCGCCGATATTGTTGAGTGTAATATCCAATTATACCCTTATTGGCGTAGTACGCTGATCCCAAATGAAACCAGAATCATCCAGTAACATCCAGTAGTGTCTTTTTGCTGCTTGAGCTCGAAGAGTCTCACGGGGTGTTTTTGGTCGTGAGTTTTGTTGGCCTGATTGTGATACAGAATCGGAACCGTCCTCAAGGGGCACTGAGAGACGGAATGGACGCCGGACAGAGAGCTTGTGATGCAGCTCATGTTCTAGTGCGCAAGGCAGAGCCTGATGTTTCCACCGCTCCGCTCATACCGTTCTGGCAGAGGCCGGTCGTCGTGGAGCCTGAATCATCCAGCAGCGTATTCTCTATCGCCGCATCCGTCGAGAGCTCGAAGATCCTCGCGCGCTGTTTCCGGTCCTGGCTTCGTAGTTGCCTGCAGACCTGTTGGCCCTACTGTTGGAGGGCAGAGTCACATCGATCCAGGGACAGTCTATCACATATCCTTGGGTCACAGTTTACTTGTCCATTTGGAGATGATCAAGTTGCAGATGCGGTGTTCCATATTCAGCATCCAATCACAAAATTGTTCCATTACTTCGATCCATGTTTAACGCCTGCAAGTGTAAGTGTTGCGCTCGTCACCTAATCACTCAACAATGTTTCCTTTAACTCTAACCGAGCACCAACATCAAACTACCTACAAGTATTGGGGTCAATTGACGCAAGCCGGGGTCGAATAACTTGATATTCAAACCGGAGTGCATCTAATATAGTGTGTGCACCCTCGGACAGCAATAGTATTTGATGTGACTACCAAGTTATTTGTGTGTTCTATTCTCCCCTTTTCTATTCGTCGATCGTCGTACGCGTAGAAACCATTAGCGTCACAGGAGTTTTGCATAATTGGTAGCATCAAGTACCACGCCGGTCTCTGTTTGATGAACGTGTCTTAAGGTACAGTACAAAGTCAATAGAGCCAGAGTAGCTTCAGATAGCATGGTCAGAAATAGAACCAAAATGTATGCTTCATTGCATAGGGTTACGGGTAGCTACGAACCAGAGGAGCAAGATTGGAGGTACAGAGCTGGAATGCTACTTTGTAGCTAAGAGTACTACCAGATGCATTTCGGCGTTATGCCACGTCCTAGTCTGAATGTTTGCTGCCAGTGACTCTGGTTCAGCCATATCGGCGACAATTGAAAGCAGATTTTACTTACTGACACAAATTAGTTCAAGTGTATGACTTGCTAAGCCGAATAAGTTGAAGAGACACATTCGCAATCGAAAGCCGTTGCCGATAGACAAGGTGGCAACCCTCTCAGAATGGGATGAGGTGCCTCTCACACACGTATCTAGCTTATCATATCCGGACTTCGAAATGATCTAGGGATAGCCCTATGACAGAACCACGACGTATTCGAGGCGCCCAGACGTTTGATTATAATCGGGACAGGGCAGGTAAATTTGGCGCCTTGGCGGCGCAGTCCGCAATAATGATAACATATGCAAAGCCACCGGGGCCACCGGGACATCTTCCCGCACTATCGCCGACCTTAACCTTGATCTGCGTTGGGAAAAGATTCGCCGAGCTGCAACCTCTCTTGCCTGTCACATCTGGCTAATATTGTGACCGCAGGACTATTCTTCAATGTGCAGCGCGAGGACAGTCATCTCAGCCATCCGGGCTCTAGAGAGGTCGCAGTCCAGCCAGCAAAAGACATGGGGTTGGCGATCCTATGCCGGCCCCCTACACACATTCGCTAGGTTGAATAAGTGACTATCCTTATCATCTATTTTATCACATATCGGTCTTACGTTAACCACCCGGACCAGGAGGCAGCATCGGCGGCTTAAGAATAGTTCCTGCTCTATATCGCACACTGAAACTCTACTCATGCATTATCCCTTGTCTGGTTTCTCTTGTCTGATTGGAAACGCTCAAGTCGTGTTTCCGTTACTTCAACCCGGGCCAACCAACACAAGCCACCGTCGAGTAATATCAGAGCTGAGTGCATTTAGTATGGTGTGGATACCTTCCGGCAACATGTGTGTTATCACAAAGCGCGCACCATGATGCAGGTTTTCCGGGATCAGTTCATCCGGATAACCATATCATGCAATGGGCTAGTGGTGTGTGTTTTGCCGTGTACACTATATCCGATTCGGGTCGCAGTAGGCACATCTAGCACTAAAAGTCGATCTAGGTAAAAGTTGGCTCCTGTCTCCAAATTGCCAAAAAGCGCCATAGTATAGTTGCAGTTTTCCAACTCATGTAGATGGGCATCTTGTCAGATCTGCGTCCTTAGGGCTTAGGTGAGTGAGGAAAGTCGCAGTGTAAGAATCATGGCAACTGGGTTGGATCCCTCATGTCAATCAGGTACCAAACGAGCCATGACTACGACCGCGCTTGCACGACTAAGCCTAGACGCTATAACTGAAGACATGACGTCCATTTTAGCACGTACTACCCACGACCTCCTCTCCCACGTAACATCATCGGATGCAGTTGGCATTCATCAAGCCTCCAGGTGTTGCCGAAGATGGACTGGAGGCGTGTCCGATAGTTCAGTGGATAGTGAGCCATCTGATGGAGCGGGCCGACCCACTGAATGCGATGTGCGATACCCTGCTTTGCTCGCGCACGGTAGTGGGTGAATTGACTGAAACACCCGGTGATACAGATGAGATCTTCAAGAACCAGTCTGGAAGCTGTCATGTCACATGCTGGTCCGCGAGCCTCAGTCGTTGCGGGCTCATTGGCTTGTGGGCAAGTCCAGGATTGGACGGCGAGGGTAGGCCCGGCAAATCATTAGAACCCGCGAACTCTATGGACTACTGATTCACGGCCATTGCTCGTTGAGGCCTTCTGTTCTGTACTTAGGCTACAGGTGTCGACAACAGAACCTTTTCATCAGTGTTATACCCGGATGGGATAGTGTGAGTGATGATCCGGTACGACACCAAGCGCTGGTCTCAACGTTAGATTGACTTACCGTATCTGCAGACCAATATTCCGTCAAGTTGGGTGTGATCGAAAATGCAGGGCATCCCAGCACTAATCTTTCAGCAAACAAATGGGAGCTTTGTAAGCAAGGATTAATGTCGATCAAAACGGTTGCCTCCTTCCGAGATGGAGTTGCGTTGTGGAAGTCGTATGAGATGGAGGACTGCGAATAAGCAACTGCCGATGCTACTGGAGTGCAGTTGGATACGTTAGGCGCGATGGGCTGTTCCATGTTGTCTTTCTGTAGAGGGAGTCTGGGAAATCACTCGAATGATCGCGCTCGGTTGGTCTTACATTCGTAAGTCGAAGGAGTGCAGGAAGGAGGGTAGGCGGAGACTTCGAGGGCAGCACTTTGCACTTAAGACTACACTCTGGCTGGCTAATGCTTATCGAGTATCAGTGAGCGGTTTGGGCCCTTGTCACTAGGAGCTGTTCAGGTGGCGGGATGCGAGGATTCGTGCCTATCCTTGTCGGGTCACTAGGGAATATACCACTCCAAGCAGGGAGCTCCAAGTCTGGGGATTGCTGGTAAGGTAGCTAGGGGATCTCGATGCAGTACATCTCCCCGTGACAACTAATTGCCTCGCAGGAGCTATAATGCACAAAATCCTAACTCGCCAACAAGCCTATCATGGTGCCTAAACACTAGGGGAAGGTACTAAAGCCCATGCTCTGTCCTAAGATAGCCAAAACATCTCAGAATTAGCGAACTTTGAGCCCCTATGCCTTCAGGAAATGCATATACATCCTAGCACAGCTCGTCCGAATCCGTTCAGGGGAACTAACTCGACTGGTCAAAAATATCACATTAGTCACAAGAGTACGGAAGACTCGTGAGCACGGGCATCATACCCGGCTGCCCACACATGAATTACTTGTCTACCACAATCAATGCCAGAGAAAGCTATTGGCGAAATATTGTGCCCAGCCCTCTTTATCAACCATAGATTGAGTTCATCAATGACGCCCGGTTGGAAAGCCATTGAAGAAGACATCGTAGTTAGTATTGTCTGCATGGAAACAAATGGATTCTAAGATGCGTGTGGAACAAAGCATCTCGGGGGAAGAGGGGAATAGGAGGGTGTGCCCCCCCCCACCCAGGTCTATTGAATAGTACCGAGGTGGAACGATCCTGTAAATGTCACCTGGGACCCCTGCTAACCAGGCAACCCCTTGTTCTTGCTATGATGTGTATTATATGCAAGTCCACGCAAACACCTTCGTGTTGAGAGGGGTGGGCGAGAAAGTCACTCACAAAGAGGATTTTCCAAGCGGCAGCTACTGAGGCTGGGGTATCAAAGTGAGGCGGGACTACTGCGGGCACAGTCGAAGTAGGTGATAGTCCTGTAAGGAAATGGGTTGAGTGAGCAGGGGGAGACACCCCATTGGATTATTCGTTCACCGAAACTCGCCTCATTCCTACGAGGTATGTGCCTTTCCGTGAATCAAGCCTGTATAAGTAGACCGATAAATCTCTAGCTAACCTTTGCTCTTAGTTGATCGCGGCACTGTCTACCCAATGGTTGGTATAATTTGTTGGCGAAGTTGGGGATGTCTCTGCGGTAGGTGACCCCTGGGTGACTGTCACACAATCCCCCACTGGAACCAGAAACGATGCGTCTGTCGGCTTTTCCAAGCCACTTGGAACAGGGGAGTCTGGTGTTGGCGGCCAGGTGATGCTGTCGCTGGATTTTTGTTCGTAGACAAGGGTCTGTGCGTCATTGGCCGCGAATACTCCATCGAGACTCGTTTCCAACTCTGTATTGGATGCTCCTGGAACTTGGGGAAGCTGGAAAGAGTGGAATAGTTCATCTCCGAGTGTGTCCTCGCCCGAGTTTGCTTCAGTAACTGCTTCGTTGATTCTGGGTCAAGACAAACCGCAATGCCAGGCAACTTGCAATCGTCAGAGCCTGGAAGGGATGCCGGTTTGGGATTCGGTCAGTCGTGCCTCGACATGTCTCTCCCGACACGGAAGCTACCCAGGTAAGGGCCAGTTTTCCACCGGGACTCTTCGATTCGCCGTCCCAGTGGCGTCGTCGTTTGCTGGCCGCTTCACCGTCTCGGGGCCGGTTGGCTCCTCGCCATATTGGGCCAAAGTCGACACGTCACCCACAGCTATATCGCACACGGTAGGCTCGGTCATGCATACTGGCGTCGACCGGTTCGACTCGAGTATTGGCGATGGCGGCAGGGGCAGGTAGACTGTAGGTGACTGGAGAAGCGGACTATAGCCGGGCTGTTCACTCTCGAGAGCACTAATGAGGTCCGCCTGGGTTGTCAACACCTGCTCCTGGAGATCGCGAGATGCCTGCATCTCACTGATTTGCTCCAAAAGCGCCGCTACCTTCATTTGCAGCTGGACATTCTCCGCGCCTAGCTTTTGGACCTGGACCTGGCCATTGTAGAGGTGGACTGCGAATTCGTGCATAGTTGCACTGAACACACCAAATGGCACCAGGTGTGCCGTTTCTCGAGTGATCTGACTGGATGCCATGGTTTTTTATTTATTTTGACTGTTGCCTTGTGCATGAGCAGGGCCTGTGTTTGTGTGTGGGTGTGTGTATTAATATGACCATAACGAAAGCCTTTTCTAGCTGTTTATGCTATACAGTACTTTACCGTAGTACAACTTGAGCAGAAAGTGCGGATCCAACGGAGCAACTGATCTGGTATTCCTCGAGCTTTCATCCTTTGGAGAAGCCTGATACCGAATACCCCGTTGTACGCCCCTTTAACATCGAAGCTTACCAGGCTGAGAACCCTGCGACCTCGCTAGGCAGCGTAGATCTGCTCTTGCAAGAGCACATAGCCATCGCGCGATGCCTCGTGCCCTTCAGATACCCGCGCGTAGACCAGACGTCAGCTCTGCTTTCGTAGTCGCACTTCTCTCACGGTGTACGCAAAACTACTTGCAGCTCGATCCAACTTCGCGTGCTGCAGTGATTCCGCCTCTGATTACTCCATCCCACCTGGTCCAGAGTTGAAGAGCCCTCCAGGGAGCCACTTCTCCCAAAGTCTTCGCGAATTCTTCCTCTTGTCAAAATCAGTGTCCTTAGTCGTAGGTGTCACTGTGAAGTTTGAATCCTTCTGAGGTACTGGCGCTTCGAAGGCAACCATGGGATGGCCAATGGTTTGCTTGGCTTTGCGGAGCAGAGGCTTGTATGGTTGCTGTCGAGTTTTGATGGGATTGACATCTTCGGCAGTTATGGACACACCAGGTGCCGTATTAGCTTCTGGATGCCTCAAGGAGGTGGTGCGGAAGGCGAAGTACACAGGAAAACCGGTGTCAAAATCCACGGTCTTGTTGATGTTAGCAGGTGCGGAAGCCATCGTGTTGTACAATGAAGAATAATATGAGGTACATATAGGCAGTATCGGACGGATAAACAGCGGCAATGTGCCACCTATCTGGAGAATAAAAACAAAAGCGAGTGATCCTGCAGTGTCTCGTAGAGGTAATTGAGGCTAGTTGCTACGTAGGAAGCCGCTCCTGGGACCCATTACCACTGTCGCCAGTGTGACACACGAGAACTACAATGGGGTCCCTTATTTGCTGTGTGGGAATACCTTCTATCGTGGTCTAAAAATGTACTAAGAGGCCAAGGAGCTGAATTAAACTTCGGCGCCCAGTAAGCCATTAAACTCTTTTATTGGTCTACTGCAGTTAGTACTACGAAGTGACTAATACTAGCTTCTGTTGTTGAGCCTGATCTGAAGACCGTCGCAAATAGTCCGAGCCAGGAATGCCTGCAACCGCATTATTAGTAGACTCGCGTCGCAATGGATTTCTGTCCACTAGTTCGAGCTCTGCCGTATTATCGAATGCCGAGAGCTCAAATGAGCGCCCACCGACCTCCATCCACCACGCGAACGCCTGTGACTTTTCAATGAGTACTACTCCGGACCTCCTGGAGTACTTCACGACGGTTGGATTTGGGTCACGTATGCTGCCTGGCCCAGAACTCCGTCTTTCTCATATCCTACACTCCCCACTCGTGGCTAGATCATCCATACCTGCTGCTCCTTGCTGTACCTATACGCAACGCATTGAGAGTACAAGGAAAGGGTAGACATCGATCATCGACTGTCGAGATGGCCGGCAACACGTCTATCTTTCCTTGTCCTGCGCCTTTCCTGAATGAGCTGGCATTCCCGGCTACCGGTGGCTGTAAGTAAAAAAATGGAACCGCATACTATCCATGTTGCTGAAGATCTTGCAGTTGTTGATGGACGGTTATGTCAACGATTCGGGCCTTTGTCGTGCTGCTTACCGTGCCCTATGACGGACTGGGCATACCCTGATGGTTTCAAATCATCTAGCCAGGTCGCAAATTGGATCAATGTGGCGGGTGCGGTCTGCTGCGTCTTCTTGCTGGCATCATGGTCCTTCCTCGCAGTCGAGAAAACGCATCGCCATTACCTCAGTATTAGCCTCACCTGCGCCGTGAGCTTCATGAACGCAAGTTGCCTCCAGTCCCGGGGTCGTATGGAAATATCGTCTGATGTTTTATAGCTCGGCTTCATTATCCCCCTCGCAGGCAAGCCCGACCAGTGTTTCAACAAGATCACTCCAGATGGCATGAACTCGAGCAGTTTATGCACGGCTTCTGGGGTCTTCTTGGTCGGGGGCGGCTGGGCCGGAGTCATGTGGGTTTTCCTGCGGACTCTGTCGTTGCATCTCCAGATCTGCTGGCAGATCGTGGTTGGAAGAGGCTTCATGTGGCTTTCCCAGTTACTCGGCTGGGGTATCCCCATCATTGGTCTGGTCATCGCCTTGACTGTGAGCGGTGTGTCGTTCCGGTTTGGACAGACCTGCCACGTCAACCACCATAATAGCCTAGCTGCTTTCTGGGTCCCTCTTTTGGTCTTCGCCGGTCTCACCGTCATTATGCAGTTTGCGACGTTTGGATACTGTGTAAAGGTCTATCTGGCATCGCTGGCAAACAACAGCGCCCCAACCGAACGCTCCGAGATGCCGTCCTACACAGCCAGTGTTCGCACCATGGCCCCAAGGCAAGCCTATCATCGGATCAGGCGCGTCATCCAGCTGCAGTGGCGTGGTATTGCCATTGTACTGATCATCATTTGTGACGTCATCTTCTTCGCCGTCGTCTTCGTCTTCCAGGACAACGTGGTCCAGTCAGCCAAGACGAGTGATAAGGCTCGACCCTGGGTCGAGTGCCTTGCGATGGAGAAGGTGGACAAGAAGAACAGATGTCTACAATATGCGAAGGGCCTTGTCGTTCCACTGCGGACAGTAGTGGCTGTCCTCGTTCTCCTTGCTGTAAGTAACTCCTAACGCATTACGGTCCGAATAGAAGCGAATAGTGACTGACAGACCAGCAGATGAATGGCATTTGGCTGCTATTCCTCCTCGGGCGCTGGTCTATGGTGACGGGCTGGGTGGAAATATATAGGATTGGCATGCTGACAGGGCAGGATGCGAAGGACTCTGCGTCTGTGGAGGCGTGTATGGATTTGAAGGGCCACCGTAGCCATGAAATGTTGTCTCGTGGCTCCAAGGAAGAAAGCGAGTCTGGACTAACGCCGCTTCGTGCTGCGAGTAGTGGACGTCATACGCCTGAGTATGTTAGACGAGCGGCCGCGTGATACTAAACGCACCCGCGACTACCTTTCTCGCTGTGCGTTCCAGCAAGCAGCTTAGGAAAGTTGAAATGCTAACTCATCATATTAGCAACAATTCGAAGCACCTTACGGCAGACGTGGAATAAGCCGGGGGCCGAGAAGCAAGTCACCGATCCCAGCTTACAGTATCAGTGGCACGGTTCATGTTTTTCATATCATATGATTAGTAGTACGAAAGTATCACTGCCTCTGGGGCACCGCTTTCCGACTGATGATTGACAAAAGAGCGAGGGCCGAGCTTATGAAACGAATTAAAACCAGCAGCAGAACAGGATCTAGCTAGCCCCTAATCTTCGCCTTTTCGACGGCCTGCTTGGGCCTCGAAGAAGTTCCATTTGGTCATCCCACTCTTTCTCTGAGTGCGTCTTGAGAAAGATTTCACGGACCTCTGGTAGAGCGGTTCGTGGCAGGTCCTGTAGCGAGACACTCGAAGGTCTCCAGTGAACCTTGACCGTTGCCAGCGCGCCTTTTTGCCCACGTGCGCATCAGTGAGCTTCTCGCACTCGTAGAAGCCAAAACTTGCCCCTGCTCGATGAACAAAAAGAGATTCGAGCTTCATACCGTTGCCGCAGTCATTGCCATTTCCATGGCGTTGGTTCTGGGTTGCCTCCGTCCCCCCTTTCCCAGCGAGACTATCGTCAGAGAGGGGTGGTGTTTCCTGATCGCCATAGGATGGTGCCTTGTCCTGGCGAGGAAGTGAATGATCCTTGCCTCCGTCGTCTCTGTGCCGATCTGGCCCCTCTTGCATAAGTGGACGAGGGCCTGGTTGCTCTACTCCCATCGTGAGTGGCTGGTCCAAGATAATGGTTGGCGAACTGCGGCAACTTTGCTCACGTGCTGAAGATGGTCGTTCTGCATACGAATGGTCATGGTCAGCTAAGGCGAGCCTGCTGTCCCCGATACCCGCGGAGTGGCGCGTATTGGTGGTGGTGGGCTTTTGGGTCTCTGTATTGACGAATGGAACCGCCACCTCTGAGGACAAACAAGCTTTCCCGAGTTGGCTCATAGCAAGGTTCTGACCGTATCCAAGCCAGTGGCCTATCAGATTTTGGAGGTCGACCTTGGAGTCCATAAATGATACCAGAAAGCAATCTTTGGTGCATCCATCAACCTCGACTACCTCTGACTGCAAAACCCTGACCGGGAAAATCCCCGCATTCTCTGTTTCACCCAGCTTGAGGTGACGTGACCATCTCGTGTCTTTCTGGAAGCCACCACCACATAGGTGCAAAGCTTCGTAGAGGTACGGGACACCTTCCCCCATAATATCGTGTGCATCTACCCACACTGGCTTCCAGGTGATGTCGAAAATGATGGCACCATTTATCAAGGTGGGATTGGCAATGGTGTTGATCAAGTGATCACGCTCCTCGATGGGACCGTAAAACAGTCCATCGATTTTGTTATATCCCACATCGACGGACTGGGCAGTCGAAACTGTCCCATCAGAAGTTGGCATAGTATTTGGTACCGAGAAATTGGAGTAGACGTACGTCCTCAGGTTATATGTGTGAACGGAAATAGATGGAATGGAGAGGATGGTGTGGTAAGATGGGAGGAACAGGAAGAAGAAAAGTTGGGGAGAGGATATGAATGGGGGTATTTATATTCTGTGCGATTCCTTGCCCAGGCGGTCTGGTATGGAACAGCCCTGGAGGCCTGAAAACACCGGCGCTGACGGTGTAGCATCGTAGCTGCATCATCCATTGAATGACACACGATATCGAGGGAGGCCTCAATACGAGAAAGATCATGGTTGCAACCGGAGACGGGCTTCCAAGTCGGCCAACAGAAAACGACTTCACGGCCAGATGTGAAATTCCGCAGTCCTCTGCAACACTCTATGATCGACCAGCCCAGCGACCAGGTACTATATAAACCCGTACTTCCTTCATCAGATAGAATCCTCTTTACTTTCTCTCTTCACTTTCTTCACTTTTCTCAACCACAAGACCTTCACGACGATGTGCACCTCCGAAAACATCACCATCAACTCTGCTCATGAAGCACATGGCCTACCTATCATGACTTTGCCGCGGACCAACGACCCAGCTCATCAGTTAGAGGAAGATTATTATTCCTCGTGCTTCGACTTCTCCTATCATAGTCTATCGCTTGAGCTTGAATGGCTAGGCAGTGAGGGTATCCTTTCTATTCTCCCGCCGTGGACAGAGGATCAGGCAGCATACTTTTTCTCCGGCAAGGCCGTTGCCCCTATAACGCCATTATCATCTGAATGCTTCGATGGAAGAAATTTGAGAACCCTATATTGGACGACATGCTGTGCTTCTTGGAACAAAATCCTGCAGAATATGACGACAAGTGGTGGAGGGCTTGGGATGAGCTCTTGGAGGTTGGGCTTGGGCATGATGGAACGACAAATGACGATGCAGCACAAACTCGTTCCCTCAGCTCTGAACGATCACGCAGCCAATCCTTAGGCGGAGTCGGCCAGGTGAATGGTTCGGTTCTCGTGCAGGACGACCTGGAGGATATAATCCCCTCAGCAGCATCGCTTCCGCTAGAGCACTACGGATGGCCCCACCCAGATCCTGCTATATCAATGTCGATGGAGGAGGACGTCTCACAATTAGCACAGGCGGAAATTTCGGGTACCCCTTGCCGCAAACGGAAGGCAAGGAAAGCAGATGAATCAAGACCACACAAGCGTGCAAGAGGCCGTCCGGCTGGCTCTACCTGGCGCCTCGTCAAGGTCGTCTCCAGGATTACGCCAGTGGCCCAACACTTCTGTTGGAAGCGACGAGGTGCATTGTGGGACGATGTCCTCGGGCAAGAATCATGGAGCAGTGAGGACATTTCGCCCTATGTGTTGGCAGGTCTGCCTTTCCTGTCGTTGGTTGTGCGGCCGGGCGACTATGGGTTCCCCGTGCCGCTTGTTTGGGACGAGAAGATGCAAAGTTTCAGCGGGTATAATGCCATGAATCGAAAATGGGTGCGTATAACCTGTGATGAGATGGCTAGGATGTTGGAGGACCCAAACGTCGGGGTAATGGTTTCGGGATAGGAAGTGAACAGGCTACTGGCCCGCGGAGGGGTAATACATTGGCAGGTGTTGAAACTCGTTGGCTACACTGAGACCAAAATATGAACATCTGAGAGTGACCATAAGACAACGGATGCTTGACCACTTCTCAAAGCTCTTCTACGATGAATTTTCTAAGCGGTTCCATTGATAAATCTACGGTATCACTCTCCTAGAAGTAACGGAAACGCAGGATGTGTCTCGTGAAGGGAATATCCAAATCTGCATCGCCCTCTATGCATTGCGTATGCTTTACCTGCTCTTATCCTCCGCCAAAATCGGCGACGCTGTCTGCTGTAGTACTAGCTCTTCCACGACTCCCATCGACTTCTGAAGCAGGACAAGTGCTTTATGTAGGTTTGCAAGTAGCCTGTAGAGATGTCCAACATCGGAGGACGATCGCTCCTCCGGGGGGATCTCGACGTGTTGGACCCACCCTCGTCACCGGTCGAGGGGCTGTGCTGCTCTGATATAGCGAAACTGCTATCGTTTGAGGCCGAGTCATCGATGAAGTCCTTGAGACTTCCTGGGCTGTCTGACACATCACTAGATAAATTACTGTTCGTTCCTACATCAATTAGTTAATGAAAGGCCATCTTTTGCTTAACCATCGACTTACCTATGTCGTCTTCTTCCGCTTCCGAATCAAGGAATGTGTTGCAGTGAGTTGACATTGCCGTGGCTGTCCTTCTCGATATGCTGTCTATATATACCAATTTCGTTTGCAAAGATGTTTTGGATGAGTAAAAAAAGCTCAGGTAGTAAGGAAAGGTGGAGTGATGGAAGCCTTGAAGTTCTACTATACTACAATCATTACTTTACTAGACATATATACTGAAGCCGAACTGTATGTACGGCCAAAATGAAAGCGCAGTGTCATCAATCGTTCAGCTTCTTGCTCTTTTCGCTTTTTAGCCGCTTACATTGTAGAAAGATTGATACTGTAGCCATCAAGAACATGAAGCGGTGATTCACTCGGGACTGTAACCCTGTTTCAGAAGAGACGGATCCTACATTTGCACCGGGTGCCCTTTGCATAGATACTGGATTGCAAGATGCACAAGCTACAGTAGGGTAGATGTACACCTCAGGATGGGGAGGAAGCGCTTTTTGTAGCCGACTCACATGCAGCTTGTTCCCAACTGCATTCGGATTATGGACACCGGGCTGTATGAACGCGCGTTAATGGCGTACAGGACGACAAGATCCATATATTATAATAGGCTAGATATAGACCCCAGAATAGGTAGAGGCGTTGATGACGCCGCCACTCCATATTGGCGAACAGCAGCAGACCCGTGGAGAGTGGAGATCATACAGACACCAACACACTCACATGACAAGTCACTTGCTCTCTTGATGCTGCTTCACTGTGCTTACAACATATATTGTACAATGCACACGGTCGTACGTACTGTATCATAGAGACTATAAGCGCTCTGTAGTCTCTCCCCATACCTTAAATACTT
This sequence comes from Apiospora kogelbergensis, assembly GCF_038363985.1. Classification (NCBI taxonomy): domain Eukaryota; kingdom Fungi; phylum Ascomycota; class Sordariomycetes; order Amphisphaeriales; family Apiosporaceae; genus Apiospora; species Apiospora kogelbergensis. The sequence continues at coordinate 25,173 of NW_027117437.1, forward strand.
TGTTTCCGTTCTTTTATCTTCTTTCGTAGCCCCTCCCTCTTCCTCCTTGGTGGGTCGATCATTGCAGGCCTTCTGCAGCGGCCGTGCTGATTATTTATGAAGTTATTCTAAACGAAGTTGCCTTGACTGGTTCTAATGTCGTCTTAATCGGTCAGTTGTGGGCACCGATAAACATGGCAGATGCAGTTTTCCACCACCGGTAGCGCTTATTCATAGCTACGTACAGGGGGCTTAGGTCAAGGCAGTTCCCACTCTTGCCTCCGTCTACCGCTGGCAATATTTCATTCTTAGCCTTAGACGTTCATGCAAGGGGCCTGCTTAAGTAACGCCGCCGATAAAACACAGTGAGTTTCTTCAAGAGACGCAAGAAAGTCGCTAGATCAAGTCTGGGTGAATTTCGACTATTTTTTGTATTGCCAGCGCCCATAGATGGCCTTTTGAGGTTGCCAAATCTCGAAATGCTACCTCAATAAGTGCCAGTCGCCCAGAGGTGACAAGTGACGGTCGCGAACAGCATCGCCCCTGGCTATTGGCTACGTGGGTGGAGCTGTTCTGCATCAACCAGCCTCGCACACATCCCTGGAGTTAGTCTGATTGCAACACGCTTTCGTGTCCCAATGTACCAACAACCTGTCGTTCATGCTGACGCCTTGTAGGTCTCACTTGGCCGCCGCGTTATACGTTTATGAGATAGCCATTGCACCAGTCCTTGCTATGGTCCCGTCAAGGAGCGAAAGCTGGCTTTGCAGGCCATTCCGCTAAGCCTGCCTGGAAGCGATTGGTTCAGGAGGCAGATCACAACAATTTCTGTGCGTGACAGTCTCCCGACAGCATTTTCGAGCCTATGTAATTGATCTGCTCTGCATCGAGCAGCCCGCTGGCACCCCTGGGTTCAGCCTGATCACAACTGCGCCTCCCTGCCCAACCAGCCAACATCACCTTCAGAAGTGCTAATTCATAGCCGGCGACGATTGTATTTTGAATGGCGGAATTCAAGTTCGAGCAGTCCCCACCCGCCGAAAATAGGTAGGCATAGACGATCCTAGTTCAGTAGCCTAATCTAAGTAAAAACAACAGAAATAAATATCCATACCAGGGCACAATAAAGTCACGGCAGCAGTTAGACAACAGGGTTCTCTGCTGTAGCCTGGCGCGTAACTTAAAATGGTGTAAAAGTCGATACATAAAGCTCGTCTTTCCGTTCAACCCTTCTTTCGTTCTATTCATCTCATGTAAGACTAAAGCTCTTACCTTCACTTCCATTTCAGCGTTACCTTGACAAGTCTCATCCTACCTACCATACAAACACTTCTGCTACCAAATCTCAGAGAACCGATGGAACCCAAATGTAAGATTCCGATGTACGATAAGATATAGCACTCTACTAATATGGCGCTATTTTGTTATCTGCTAATAGTTAGGCGACTTATTGGCTCGCTTGCCGCTTTCACGCTCATTTGCCTGTATTATTTTTCTCCTCAAGCATTCAAAGAGATATTCTGGGAGCTCGTAGTCTCCGCAGGTTGGACTGTAGTAGTCATGCTCCTCGCCTTGTTTGTCTTAATTTTATTGTGTGTTGCCATGTGGGGTCTGTTTTCCGTTTGATTGCATGGCAGGGGGCTTGGGGATGGATGAGTCGCACTTGAGATTTTGGGCTGAGAGGGTCGTGTATTTGGGCATGGTATAATGAAGGGCTTCGTTTGGGCCTATCAGAGTGATTCAGTCCAGGCTTGACAGGAATTTTGGGAGTGGCTGGGGGCCTGAGGTGCTCATGGACTTTCTCCCTGATGCAAACATCTGTGAAGCCCTCCCTAACAGTGCATTTCGATAGCCACATATGTGCTTCCTGCTTGATTGATCTACTGCGAACCCGACGCTTGGTAACGCCAGCTTATCTCGGCAAAATGTGAAATTTGAGTGTCAGAGCCACCACGCCGAGCCTGCCTGGAAGCGATTGGTTTAAGAGGAGGGCCACAATAATGGCAGTGCGTGATAGTCAATTGACAGCGGTATGCAGCACTCGAGACTCTTCCCTGGCCGTCGGTTGTATGGGTTGAGCATCGATCAGCCCCGCACGCATCCTGAAGCCAGCCTGACCCTGATTGTCATTCATCCGAGTATGCAGACTAAGACATATCGCGGCAACCCCACGACCCCTTGTCTTCTTGGTAGAGTCTAGCGAGAGTGACACTCATACACCGTTGAAGCCAAACCCGGCGTCATTGCTTGTCGGGCTCAGTTGCAGTGAGCCTCGAGAAGCTCAGCACTGGCCTGGTGGCCACTGTGGGGCGAAAGGGTAAACAATGTAAGCGGATTGGCTGCTCTTATCTATCCGCTACCCAAGAAGTGCTCTAGAATACACCCCTGCTCAAGCCTGTACACTAATCGCGACGCCAGTGCGGAGATGTACCTGACCCGCAATGTTGGTAGCGGCTGTTATCGTTTCGCAGAGACCCGCCAAGAAGAGTCGTGGCCGACTGCACTGACGTGGGCGTCCACGACAAGGCTGTGACTTGCCAGGGAATTTCGACGGCCAGTTCTCTTGTTCCAGGCTTCTCGTCCCCGCCTCTTTCCAACTGCCAGCACGGCAGAAATGCTCTGAGGTGCAGAGAACGGTTGCGCTCTCGACTTGCGCTTTGCGACATCTCTGATTGTGCGTATACTCTTCCGGTACGATGAAAAGGCTTGCTATACCTGGTGGGTCGAAGAACGGCGTTTCGACTCCCACTTCGGGGCTTCAAAAACTGCCTTACGAAATAATGGCGAACGTCGCCACGAGCCTCAGCATTGAGGAAATATTCGACTTGTCCCTCTCCTGTCGCCACTTTCAGTACCTTATCACTGAAGATAGCTTCGCCAAGCACATAGTTCGTGTAAGCTATTCTCAGCTGGCAGCCAAAACGTTTCGGGCAGCTTACTTCTCATCAAGGCAAAAGCACAATTCTCACTTGAGGCGCAGCAAGCAGAAATTGACGGCTTCTATGCCAGGGCGTTGCGACGATTGGTCAAAAGACGAAGAGCCATCGCAGAAGCTCGTCCCTATGTTGTGGCGATGGTCGGGCTTGCCGACTCCCATATGCTTTCAAATGGAAAGTTGTGTTACATACACGAGGACGTACACGAGGACATGGGACAAAGATGGCTTAGAATTCTGGACCTACACAATCCATCCGGCCGGGAAACAGTAATCAACATCCCCAAGCTCACCGCCGAGGCGATCCCGAGTTTCGAGAACTGCCAAGATTACTCGTTCAACGTTATTTCCAGGGGATCAAGCGTACCACGGAGTGGTGAGGCCCAAGGAGAGCTATTATAAGAACTGACACATAGCACTGACGGCAACCCCAACCTGCCATTTTCGCGCTGGCCACCTTCCCCCTACCGCCCCATACGTCATCTACTGCCTTGTTTGCCTGTCAGCTATACATTGAGAGTTCCCACAGGCTTTCGACACTTACAAGGGAGCGTGGACTAGATGCTGTGAACGCAGGCTCGGCACGCGTGAACCTTGCAATATCGGCACTCAAAGATCCACCAGGAGGGGCCTGAATGGCACAGGTTACAGGTCCATTGGACCAGCGTGCTGTCGGACTTGATCATCTTGAAAGAGTGGGCGCAGTTGTTGGCGACCGCCATAATTCCGTCGCTAGAGATTGACCACGGTCGTTGGGCAGAGAGGAGAGGGTGGGTTGATGAGAAAAAGCGACATGGTCGTCCGGTAGGGTTCCATGGCTTTATAGAGCTCTGCTATGCGCCAGTCTCGCTTGACGGGCTGTGTGCATTTGTTGTTGCTCTCTCTTGTTCCTTTTTACGCCATGCATAATCTGGCTATTAAGCCATACCACAACAAGGTACTCGAGAGACTCTTCCCAGCGGATGGCTGCATGGACTTGAAATTACCCCTCCGTCTCTACTGCAATGTCCCTTTGGCCCATCAGTTGGCGGTCAGAGAGGAGGCCAAGCGAGGGCAGCATCATGGTAAACATGATCATCTCAGGGCATTGGCCCTAGATTGTGGAGGCTGGGAGGCAGAAATTGCCGGATGCACTACGTGTGACGCAACTCGGACCGTTGCAGAATTGCAAGATGGCGTGCGATCTATCGATTGCTGATAGAAGCAGGAATCGCGGCAGGCTAATCAAGCCGCATACGACTTTACGTCTCTCTACTCGATGGAGCGTTCCGATTCGTCGTGGTGCAGCTGATAACGATCGCCTCTGGTAGGCCTAAGTCGTGGCAGTCATTCGAGCTGGATTGAAGGCGGTCAAAAGGCAGGTACGTTACAGGTTCGGTACCGGGCATCGGGACATAATACCGCTTGAGAATAAAAGCATTGCTTGTTTGCGGTACTTGGTGAAAACTACAAGGGGCAGAGCCGAGTGCTGAGCATGAGGTGAGCTCGGAACTGGGTTTCTTACTTCCGTAGATACGCCCATCAGACCATATCTATCGTAGCACCACAGTTGATTTGTCCCATGTTCTAGTCAGGCGTGCGACTGCAAACCCCCGCAGTCTCCACCAATCTAGGGCTCTCAAATACGAGGTACAATTCCACACGTCAACTGGGCAGCCCATGGTTCCTGTGTATCGGCATCTGCTCCAACCCACTGGCTTTTCAGTGGTACACGTCACATAGTTCCTTACTAGAAATACTCAAGCATGAGAAAAAAAAAACCTTAAAGCACTAGTAGCAGGCGTTCTACAGCCTGTAGAAAAAGTGTATATACGAGAAAATTGCCCATAGAATCAAAACAAATACATTTCCACAAGTAGTTGATACCTCATCGATCCCGTCCAATATCGCCAATTTCAAGCGGCTATAGACGGCAGCATTATCTGATTCCTGGCACAATGCTCACAGTTTGGAGTCAAAATCCTCAAAGAAGCCAAGCTCCCGTATCGGACGTGCCCCGGAGCTGGCTACAAGTTGAGACTTGTACTCTCTGACATCCGTGATCAAGTAGGGAACGGTTCCATTGTTGGGTACAGCTTCTGTTTCCTTCTCGGCCGAGGCTGCCTCCTGAGTCTTGGTGCTTGTTCCTTGGGCCTCTAAGTACACCACCAGCTTGGCTCTGTTGGGCGAGGTCGGCAGAATGTGGCTCGAGTAGAAGTCGATCATGTCGGGCTTCGTAAGCTGCTTTACATGAGTTGCATCTTCTTGCGCTAGGTTGAGTAAAAATATCAGTATCAAATCTATGTTTCCGGCGCCCGGGGAATGAGAGCCATACCTGCTTCAAAATCATAGTATTCGTTGGCGATTTGTGCCCAGTGTCTTCCAGTCTCCTGGTCGAGATTCTTCACTTTTTCCAGGCGCTTGACCACCACGGCCCTCTTGTGGCTCTCGAATTCGGTATCGCTCATGTTGCTCAACGCAGTAGCTTGAGCGCTCAGGAACGAATCGATCCGCGACTCCAAGTATTCAGAAGCTCTCTCACTCTGAATAATGAACCGGAAACCATAGGTTGTTGAGCAACCTCGCAGACCACTGAAGACAACATAGCCAAGCTGCTCCTTGGTGCGCAGTTGGTCAAAGGCAGGTTCGTGAATGATTTGGTCAAGCAGCTGTGTCTTTGCTCTCACCATGCGGTCACCCTTACTGCCGATGTGGAGATAGTATTCAATGCAGTGATTGACATTTGCAGGATCCTTGAGCGTCTTCTTATAGAGATAGTTAGCACCGGCGGGGAACATCAAAGACCTCAGAATTGGCAGCTGGTCCTTGGGGAGCACGCGGGGCTTCAGCGTGTTCTCAATCATCGTGGTCAGCTTCAGGGAATCCTCCATATACAGGTTGCCGTGTACGTAGGCTTCGATATGCATCTGAGAGATGAGCTGTTTGTGAAAGGCTCTGGTAGCCTCAACGGTAATGCCAGGGAGCTCCGCCTCGAGTTGGTCAACGACAAAATCATGCTCTGAGGTGAGCCACGAGATATAATCCCCGATTTGTGTAAACGGTTGCTGAAGCTCCCAGTTCTTGTAACCGCGAGACAGCCGTTCTTTGGCAATATCAAAGCGTTCATCACGGATCTCCAGGTTGCGCATGGTTATCAGAACTTGCTCTAGCAAGACTGGGAGTTTGTCATTGTAACCTGACACCTCGACAAAAAGGCCTCGCGAGTCCAAAGTGACGTTGTACTGCAAGCCTGCCAGGTCTGCGTCGTAGGAATACTCCTCTAGAGCATCTCGTACAAGGTCTGTGTACAGCTTCGCCTTAACCGAGTTCTCTGCAGTGGCGAAGATGATAGGGTTCTTGAAGCTGACCACGAGGTTCGCCTTCGGCACCCAGAAGGTGTCGTCTTTTTTGAACCAGGTCCTGGCCACTTTGTCGTTCCGTAGCAAGCGCGGTATCAAGGTCGGCTCCTTGACTTCCTTCTTCTCGACTTCCAGCTTAGTCGGGATAAACTGGTTCTTGTGCGGCAGATGCAATTGAGGCAGACGCGCTTTGGTATCAGCACTGGCGGCCTTTGATATCTCCACGAGAAACTCTTCTGGGATCTTCTCGGCTTTGTACTCGGTCCCATACCATTTCTCCTTTTGATCCCAGTCACCAGGGTAGTCTCTGGAGACCAGAGTCATTCTGAAATTATCCGGCCGGAGACAATCCAGCCCTTTGGCAATGAGGCCCGCATCGAACTTCCGGAGTCGGCTCTGCCCACTAAGTAGCCACTCTCTCGGCAATGGTTTTTGCATAACGGCAGCGATCTTGCTGGTAAACCGGCTGGCTGGTGTCTTCTGCTTGAACTTGAAGTCCACATCGGCCATACCCTTCTGCTCCTCGAAAATCCACTCCTGCGGCGGTGTTTCTCGAAGCAGAGCAACGTATTGGAAGAAAAACAAAAGTCTCTCCTCGCAGGAGGGACATGGAGCCCTGGACAACGGCCATTCGCACCTCTGCCTCTCGCTTGCATTTCCCTGGGAGCCTGCTTGTGCTTCTCAGTTGGTGTTGTCTCTGAAGTGTTCTTAGTATCCTGGAGTGGGACTCTGCGTCGAATAGCGACGACTTTATTTCGACTTTGGCTAGTCTGGGAGTGGCTTCGGGTAGCCCAGGATATGTCGCAGCGCCGGTCGTATATAGCTGCCCACAACGTGCTTCGAGTTCTCGCCTTTGGCGCCAACATGCCAGGCTATTCGGGCCAGGGTATGGCTGACGAGCTTCTGGTACGTATGTAGCTGATATTTAAAGGACTGGGCTAATCTTGCAGATCACACCAATAACATGTGCTACGTACGGCCTGATAAACTACTTGTCTGACTGCGGGCTCGACGTTCGTACGGCCCTTTGTGCCGAGGACTGCCACTTCAGAGTCCGCCATACCCATTAATCTGGTGCCGATCTCGACTGGTTCCTTATGAAGCCAGCTTAGTCGAGGCTATGGCAGACTGTGGCTTGGAACGAGCCATGCTTATTTAGTGTGGAAGCAGGGAAATAGCATTTGGTACTTTGTTGTTCAGATCTGGGCTGGTATGTCTAGCATTCTTGTGCAAGTTATTAAATGGTGTTGACACGCGGCACAGCCATAAAAGCCTGGGCTAGCCTCTTGACGCTGCTGTCGGACGGCAAAGACGACATGTCAAGCGACTGCTTCATAGAGTCCGCAGCATCACTGTCCCCAGAGTCCGCTCTGTCGCGGAAGACGTCTACTCCAGGGTGCTGTTCTCGTTCCGTCGCTTTGGGCTTCGACCACGACAGGGCTTCCTGCGGGTCCCCACTCTGCTCCTTTCCGTGTACAATCGTCCACTCCGCGTTCGAAACTTCAGCCTCCACTCCTGGAGCAGCTCCGCCATCTCCACCAGATTGCTATCAGGTTCGAAGGTCGGCTCCCATTGGACCCTATAGTGAGTCGCACCGTCCACCACTTCTTCTCCGATGATGGTGCCCAGCCACTGATCACACCGTTGCAACACCACATGGCTTTCCAAGACAGAATCACGGTTGGGAAGAACCAAATTGTCCATCTCGTCCCGCCACTTTTGAAGCAGCGTTGTGCTTACTTCCGTTTCAGGCACGAGAGTGGGTTTCCAGCTGATCAAGTAGTACGACTTCTCGCCAATGACTTTCTCGTCCAGGATTTCCTGCGCCTCCCATTCCTCGGGAAGCCGGAGGTCGGTTTCCTGCGTCTCCGACATAGTTGAGCTAGTATCTTGGGAGAATAACGGGCTATGTCTCCTCGTGGGTATTGTTGTGTTCTGTGAACGGCGTGCCATAAAGGATTGCGTTATATCCATGCGGATTTGTGCGCTACGGTGATTTAGTATATATTTCAGAGAATAGATGTGGAGGGGATACCTGAGATATACATATCTACTGGTTATTGCTTATGTAGTCTGGGTGTTCCATGCTCAATGGACTAGAGATTCATGGTGCACTGCATGGTGGGCAATAAGATATGATATCTATGTAATGTCAACAAAACGATATCTGATATGGTGTAGATAGGCATATGGACAGTCTATGCATCGGGCCTGGCTCTTGCTCAGCTCATTGGAAACACCAGAACTAGCTCAGTACGACTGTTCCGTCGCGGTAGTGGGAGCAGGCCCTGATATCCTTCTGGCGCAACACAATTCAAGGCGCATATCTTGTTCCGGCTTGCGCTCGAATTGTTTCTGACACCAACCCAATTCCGTCACAGAACGGCTCCATTAATAAGTACTCATGATCGGGCCAAATTTGGCACGCTATGTGCACATCTAGGCTTGAGTTGGTAAAGACTCCATGTTTCAAGGCGGGTAAGAAGCTGCTCGTGTGCAGAGATAGTGTTCCGAGGAGTGGCAGACAGTTCCTGGCTTCTGGGTCGGGATGCGCCCTATACACAGTCCAGAATGCCAGAACTTGAAGCGACAAATCTACTACACCGGTGAATAGACCTGAGGAAACAGCCACCTTACGGATGAGTTTGAGTGTGACACCATTGCCCCTGGGCCAAGAAGGGTTGAAATTTAGAGTTGTATAAAGGGGCTAAGCAAGGCATAAACCATAGACTGGTACTGCGCGAGCCTTCGTCGTGTATAAAAAGGGAGAGACTCTCTCGGCCTCAAAGGTCCCATCCTCCTGGTTGGAGCTATAAGGATCATATACTTCCAGGCTTGTGGTCAAGTTTAGGATTGGACGGCGACAGTAGCCATGGCAGGCTATAAATATCCATTGAATTCTATACGAACCCGTCGTACCTTGTCTACCCAGGGAACCCAATCGCTCCCATCTACATTTTCTGTTCCGTAAGATGCCTGGTTCGGGCTGCCCCATTGGGACATACCTTGAACTCCTGCCTTCTTCGACTAAAACACGCGATCAACAATTTCTGGTGCTGCGTCCTTGCCTTGGTCCGGCCCATCCAACTCACTCCCAACAACTACAGTAGGTGGCGGATACTGCTTTTCCTAGGTTATTTATTTAGTGTTTAGTGGAATTTAACATATTCGGTGGCCACGTGAGTCGCGGAGGGGGAGGGGGGAGGGGTGCTTACAACGTCGCTTAGTGTTAACGGTGACATGCCCCTTTGAGATACGAAGAGATACTGTTTGCGCCTACGGGGCACTTTGATATAGATGTAAACCTCTGCTCCGTATCGACGCTGAAGCCTTCGACTGCTTTTCACCCATGTCTTCCAGTTTTTGGCTATGTTTTCGTTGCTTCTATCCCTTCTTTTACGCGTGGGCAGCACAGGGCCTGGGTTCTTTCTTGAGACGTTTTCCATTCGTTCCTGAGCAATCATTTACCGTTGGTAGGAGCCGTGCATATGGGGAAGGGAATGCCAAAAACAAAATCATATTGACAGTAAAAAATTCGGGTTGATACTAAACTATAAGCCTTTGTTCTCATTTCTTTTATGGATTTGGTGATTGCTATGTCCCCGACTCACGGTCAACGAGACGGAACCGAAGTCGGCCACAGCGAAAGCTGTCAAATCATCTTACAAACCATTGGTTCTGGTATATATGCTGTGACCTAGCGCAATTTTGTGCGCAGAATGGATTTCACGGTAGACGATAGCGGACCGATATTGCCTCGGGCTCTGGCGATGGAACAGCACATGGGAAACAATTGGAGTTTTGTGGGCATTACGCGAGAACCTGAGGGCTGCGTCCCTTCTGAAGTTACAGGCGCATGAGGTGAAGTGAAATAAAAGTTCTTCTCTGTTGGCAGGCAGAAGGGCGCCATCCGTCGATGAGGGCGCCCCTAGTAAAGCCAATGTGAATGTGAGTCAGGATCTGTATGGAGGCGAAGCGGCTCTGAAGAGCTGTAACGGAACACAGTGCCACTGGTAGTAGCTTTGACCCGAAAACAATGAGGCTTCATCCACCAGCTGTTTTGATCCCGCGTAGTATAGAACCCAAAAGTCCATGGATGGTCCAACTCCATTAGCGTTACTTACTGTACTACTGTAACTACTGCTTTTCCATCTGCACTCTCTTGAGTACCATGTACGGCGTGCCACTGTGAAAGCAGAAATGATGTTGACTGGATGGTACTGAAGGACTGAGCTACTTTCTGCCGGCGCATACACCCTTTTCCCCATTTGTCAATACAGCTTTCCCGATCTGCATAAGATCTGAAGCTCTTGGGCAGCTGAGGTAACGAAGGTCCAGGAATGGGCGTACATGGAATGGCAGAAACTACCTACCCCTTTGGCCCCGATTGCCGGGAGCAACTTTTGCGTCCTTTGGGGTTAAAAGAGCTAAGACCTGCCAACAACCAGAGTGAGTGTAATATGTGCTCCAAAAAGAGAGTAGTATATGTGTCGAATATATATATATAACTATATATATATATATCTAGGTTGTTCAACATCCTTCATTTGCCCTTGAGACATTTGAAGGTTATATAAACTGCTACGCAGATGAGCCAATCAACTACACCATGGGAAATCAAACCACTCCAACAGACCTTCCTTACTACCCTTTGACGGTCCAGTCCAGCGGAACCAATGATAATATCATAATTGGGCTGTTGGTAGGTCTCCTCGTTGGAGTTGCTACCTTAGTTCTGTTAACTGGCGCAATTCTGGCCTCTGTTCTTCTGAAGAAGGCCAAGCGTACAGATGAAACGAATGCATGTCATGGGCAAAATTCCCTTCTTAAAAACAACATTGACGATATGGAGCGTTCAGTCGATCCACATCACCCAAGCCCGTCAAATGTAGTTCATTGGCCGCCGCCACCCGGAATGCACCCAGCGCATCAGGATCATAATTCAGCCGATATCCATGGCGGGCCCAGTGGAGTAACTCGGGAAGCACCAGATGCTGTCAGTCGGCCTACGCCACCATCTAGAAGGGTAGGGCATTATAGACCGAATAATGGTGATTAAGGGTTGCCGGCTCGTTCGTTATTGGGTCAGAATACTATACACCTGCCAATCTAAACCCTTGTAATCGAGAACACGCTGTCGCACCTCCCGGGTTTAGCCCCCTTCCCGATTGGGCATGGCGCTGTCATATACCCCTGTCTCCACCTAAATACATATATAAGACTGCCATCCCGCAAAGTCCCCTCGATGTATACTTGACTTCTTTCTTCTCTTCCTTTGCCACAAGATTTACCACCACGCTCATTATTCCCGTCAATGGCTACAGGTCCGGCCTACCTTTTTCAATCCCATCTGCGTTCCGGCTCAATCGAACTCTACTGTCATCACTGCCTACTTTCCACATTTCACACCAATCTTCATACAAGTCACGCTGAAAATAACATTCTCTTCATCACTACTCTGAGTCTTTTCTAGATATCTGCTACCAGCAAACTCTTCGCAGCCATGGGGGATTCCTCCGTCTCCCAAGGGCTGCTTCCATTCTAACAGCGTTCGCCTACTCGAAGCCATGTTAGCATCGCTACCGCGCTATCGCTTCATTTCGGATGTACGACGTTCCGGGATTTGTCTCTTCCAATCATCCACACATGATGGCGAGACCACGTCAACACTGCAGCCACATTGTCAGCTTTCATTTCAGATGAGGAAGGTCCCATTCTCGTCTCATATCCAGAGACCAACGAAGCTGCCTTGGCCTCGGATGCAGGACGTTTCGCGAATGGTCTCTTCCACTCATCCACGCATGATGGCGAGGCCACGTCAGCACTGCGTCCAACTATGCGGTCTCGGATGAGAGGATATTTTATTATCGTCTTATTTCCAGACAAAGATCACTGTTGCCGCGTCATCACGGCCACGCGGCTGCCTTGGCTTCGGATGTAGGACTTTCCGAGATTCGTCTCTTCCAATCATTCACGCATAACGGCGAGACCACGTCAATATTGCAGCCACATCGTCAGTTTTCATTCCAAACCAGGAAGGTCCCATTCTCGTCTCATCTCTAGAGGGCCCCTAAGCTGCCTTGGCTTCGGACGAACGGCATTCCGCCTTGATCTCGACCAATCATTCACTAGATGTCGGTGGGCTGTGTGTGGTACCGCAGCTGAGCTGCGGTCAATTCGGTTATATTCATGTCTCCGCGCCTATTTATCGGGGGCGATTGGCCGAAACTAGGAGTGGCACATACGACTGACGTCTTTAGCACATGCTTTGCCGGCTCATTGGTCGCCACGCAGCACTCCCAGTCACCGAAGTCAACGTCCGGATGCGTCTGGTGTGGCATAGATTACACGATATCTCAGCAGGCCGCAAGTCCAGAGCTGCAACGGAAGATGGTCAGTAAGAGTTAGGAGAAGACTGCTAAGGATGTGATGCGCTGATTGCTCTGTATATAAATATCTACTGGTCGAGCCAAATTCCTCTTTCCGCAGAATGTCTCTAGCACATCAGACTTCGAGTTTGATATCCCTTCTACACTTCACTTAGAAAGCTACAATCACACTATATTCTTTCACGGGCGGCCATGTCACATCTTCCAACCCCCAGTGTGCCGCTGCCTAAGCCCAGTGTAACTCCCCATGGAGAAAAGCTGGGCGGCGATAGTACTCATATAGCTAGTAGTCGCAGGGCGGATCTCGTGCCAACCTCCGCCGTGGGAATTCCAATGAAGCCGAAAGCATCGTCTGGCAGCGAAAAAGGAGCCCACTTCCAAGACCCAATCTCGCTTATTGAAGACGACGAATCTCGAAATCCTATGCCGATTCCACCCTGGAGAAGCGGCAACAACCATCAGGCAGAAGTACCTGCCAATCCCAGACAAAACACGACTCTAAGTCTTCCGCCTGCTCTTTTCGCTTCGGGTCGGTCTGTTGTCAGGCCCCAAGGTCCGGAGAGCGTTTCTTTCATCGGTACCCCACCAACCAAATCAGGCCACCCAGTTACCTCCGAGGTACGGCCACTAGGGGCAGAATCGAGGTCCCTCTCTGCTGTCAAGGCCCCTACCCCTGTGGATTCCTTGTTCCACGGCATGGCAAGGGAAGAATTTGGAAATTTTCCTTGGATGAAAGCGGCTGCTGAGCGCCGAAAGGCTCGCAAAGCGTCGGTACAGAGCATCTCTCACCTATCCCAAAACAGAGACAGCCAGACTCTGGAGGCTGTTACCATTGCCACCAGTGGCGATCAGTCGATAAAAGTAGGGACGCCGAGTTCTTCTGGAGTCACTGATAGGCGCGCGATTGGCCTTGCCTCGAAGACACAACCAGATTCTGCCAGCAACACCGACTCACGAGGCTCGGTGGTTGCGGGCCCGAAACGCAAAGCCCAGGAGGAGCTATCCAAATCGGACGGCAGCCTCCCTGCTCCTCGTTGCGGCGCAAGTGATGATCACGCGAGTTCTCGAGACCAGACAGCGACGGCAGAAGAACAGCCTGTTCGCAAGCGTCAGAGGAGGACGGACCAGCCTCGACGACCAAGTTCACCAACGAGTCAGCCCCCTCATCGTGACGACCCTGCTGGACGATCAGTCGAGACGTTGCCGGTATCCAACCCCGAATCTTCGAATATCGTCTCTAATCTCAGCGCTGCATCATTTGAGGAAATACCGCTCTTCGACGGTATCCTGAAACGCGTAATAGTGAACGGACAGCAAACATATCAGCTCCAGTTCACTGCGGACAAGCCCCAGGGCACAGCGTATTGTCCCCAACATATTTCCAATCCTGAGGCTCCAGTTAGGCAGCAGGGCCGAACCAGGAGGTCGCAAAAGCTGCACCACTCACCTGACAAGACCAATGAAGGTATGCATAAGTCCCATGAAATGTCTCTTCGGGAATGCCGACTGACTTCGAGAAGCTGAATCCGCTGTTATTGGTGAGGTTGATCATCTGATCGCACGCTGGGGCTTAGGCCGCCGCGCCGTGTTCCTCCTCAAGTGGACGGACGGCACTCGCGATTGGGTTCCCCGTGCAGACATCGATGAAGAAATGGTCCGTGAATTCGAGGCAGGCTATGATGGCATCTATCAAGGCGTAGATATCTTGGGTGTACGTGGGAAGGGTGCGAACAAGCAGTACAAGCTGCATTGGAAGGATCGTCCTCTCAAGGAAGAAGGATGGGTAGCCGAGAAATTGATCAGCAAGCGGCTGCTACGTGAACATGAGGAGCAATCTGGCATGGCGAGGGATTATTCATCTGGATCTTGATTGCTTGGAACAGTATCTGATTTTTTTCTTTGCACACTCGGCACTACATGAATGTCTCCTTTTTCCTATCGCTGCACTATTAGCACCTTATACCGCAGTGGAAGTACAAGTTATTTATCCTTATAGCCCAGGCTTGAACTCTTCCATTCATAGTTACAGTGAGTGAAAAAGACTTGTGCTTGTCCTTTCTATATAAAAGTTGCTATTCTTACAGCACAGCTCAGTAACGGCGGTGTTTCGGCATTCTATGATATCTATTGTTGAGAGTCGGGTTTTGCAAGTGAGGGGCTCTGCTGCCAGTCCAAGTCTATTACTACCGTGATGCATGAACCTTGATGCAGGAATTACGACCCAGGAACTACGATCCAGGAACTACGATCCAGAAATTGAGATCCAGGAATCATGATCCAAGAGCCGTGATCAAGGAACCAGAAACCGTTTCAACTCTCCTCAGCTACCTCAATCCAATGTGCATAGTGAGTGAGCGCGCAACCTAAAAGAGTACAGTGGAATTCGAAACGGTTTCGCTTTTCAGGGCAAGGTCTCTTTTGAAAACCGGCCCAGTCTTACCCTGGCGCTGAAAGGTACTTCGAGCAAACGTGGTGTATTTTTGGATGTGCCTGGAGGACATAGTGTGAAGAACGGCTGGTTCAAGCCTCAGCGACCAACTCGTGGCACTGAACTGTACAGTAGATACTGGAAAGAATTTATGTGTCGTATGCACGAACGGACGTAATGGGCGTCGCGGGGGAGGGAGGTATTATACAAAGTCTAGCTCGGTGACGTCCCCTAAGAGCAAAGTTAAGACTGACGAGCCTGTGGTGTATTTGAGCAATATGTTATTCTGGCCTAGGCATGTGAACTAAGGAATAGGTCAGCGAGGTGGGTGCCAATGCAAAGTGGAGGAACCTAGCGGCCTGGATATGGGATGCAACAGACAGTAAGCCCAAGCTAGGCCTACGGATCGCCGGCATCGACCTACAGAAAGGGTTACCCGCCGTTTCCTGAAATCACTTTGGCAACAAACGATCGCTCGCAAAGCCTTAATCAAGTCACTTTACGTTTAATGCAGTATTTTGAGCAGTCTTCGACATCAAACTCCTGGCAGTGTCCAAGGTTACTCGCGCTTCGCAATACTGAATCTGGCCATGGTCACTGTCTCTGCCGCTCGGCGTGTCGTACTACGGCGAATCAGAGCATGAAGACAGCCCGAGACAGACGAGGGGGTGGCGTCGCGATACGACCAGTCGCCGTGCTTGCTTTTCTGGTGTTCAGCGGTCGCCGTCACTGTCGCCGCCCTCCAAGTCGGCAGCCTTGTTTCCCATCCCTCTAGACACAAGCTCAATCATTTCGACCTGCTTAAAGACATACGCGGACATTCCATTTAGGAATTTCCCTATCGCAGACAGAACTATTCGCATTTAGGTTGTCGTCGATCGTCCCGATCCAGAAACCTCGAGTAGAGATGCTCTGACCCCACCATGGCACCCCGCGGTACGCTACTTCTTCAATGAGCTACTACTGCCAATATGCTGACAGACGACGGTCGCAGCACCGCAGACAGAGCAACGACTGGGCCTTCGCAAGCTCGTCCCTGCAGAGGGTGCCACCGACACAACCACGATCGAGTTCGTCATTTCTACCCTACAGAGAATAGCACTGATTGTGTTAGCGTCATTGCGATCCACGGCCTCGACACCGAGTCGCCCCGCACATGGATATGGGAGAAGAACGGGACGCAGGTGCACTGGCTGCGCGACAGCGACATGCTTCCGACGGCGATCCCGGAGGCGCGCATCTACACATACGACTGGAACGCCAGAGTGTTCGACCATGCGCCTGTGCAGACCTTGCTGGGCCACGCCGACAACCTCCTAGGCCAAGTGGCAGCCGAACGCGGCCAGAGCAGCGAGGCCCGCCCTCTGATCTTCGTAGCATCCTGCTTTGGCGGCCTGGTCCTCGCAGAGGTGAGGCACCTTACGTCGACGACGAGTATCGTATCAGCTGACGTCGGTAGGCCATTTGCCGGGCGGCCCAAGAAGGCAGTCCTTATCGTGGAGTGCTTCTCGCCACGGTTGGCGTCGTGTTCCTTGCCACGCCGTTCGCGGGAACGGACGCAGCGCAGCCAGCATCGTGGCTGGTGACGGTTAAAGGGATCATGGGTAAAGGTGCATCCGACAATTTGATCGACGACCTCGAGAAGGACAGTTACAACGTGTATCAGCGACTAAAGAAGTTCACTGAAATAGTTCATACCGACTCGATCAAGTTGCCAGTTTGTTGTTTCTTCGAAACAAAGAAAACGGACATCTACCGAAGAATTCTCCCTAGAAGTATCGCACGATGGATTGAAGGATATAAAGGCTTTATTGTAAGCTACCTTTTAACCCTTAGCCTTATCCACACTAATATTGGTAGCTTGTCACTGAACCATCTGCTTGCATTCATGGCTATCCTGGAGAGGGTCTTGCTGCGAAACATGTTATGATGAACAAATTCGAGGGACCCGATGATGCTGGATTCAAACGGGTCAGTTATAAGCTACAGGGCTTTGTGTCTGAAGCTCAAAAGGTTCTCCAACGCCGAAGGAACGGTTAGTCTGCTACATTTTCTACGTATATAATAGTATCTAATACGAAACAGAATCCGTTCTATCTTACTTCCTTGTCCGATTTAGTAGGAACGAGAACTTTGTGGGACGAGAGACGGTTCTGGAGCAGCTTCTCAAAAGGATCCCGCCAAGTGCGGACCGGAACGCGTGCCAGCGGACCGTCATCGAGGGCCTCGGCGGCATCGGGAAGACGCAGGTCGCCATCGAGGCGGCCTACCGCGTGCGCGAGGCGCATCCCGATTGCTCGGTCTTCTGGGTGCCGGCCGTGGACATGACCATGTTCGAGAACGCGTACCGAGAGATTGGCCGAGCACTCGGGGTGAGGGGCATGGAAGAGGACAAAGCCGACGTCAAGGCCCTCGTCAAGACGGCTCTGAGTCGAGACGAGGCGGGACAGTGGCTTCTCATCATTGACAACATCGATGATATAATTCTGTTCACAGACGGCCAGCTACTGTCATACCTCCCGTTCAGCCGACAGGGGTCGATTCTGTTCACGACCCGGAACCACCAGGCCGCCACCCGCTTCGATACCCGTCATGTGATTAGACTGGAGGGGCTGGATAAATCCGAAGCCCGTGAGCTCTTATACCAACGCCTGGACGAACGCCAGAGAGGCAAGCTGGAAGATACAGCGAAGCTACTAGACTACCTGACCCGCCTACCTTTGGCAATCAGGCAAGCCTCGGCTTATATGGCGTCGAACGCGAATGTGTCGGTTCTAAAGTACCTAAGCTACTGCGAGTCCAGCGACCAAAGCATGATTAAGATGCTGAGTAAGGCCTTCGATGACCGAGGCCGATACCAGGCGACCCAGAACCCAATAGCCGTGACATGGCTCGTATCCTTTCGGCACATCTCGCGCGATGCGCCATTAGCGGCAGCTTACCTCCGATCTATCGCCTACTTCGCAGAGAAAGATATCCCTATCTCCTTCCTGCCGGCCGGCGAGGACGAGATGGAGAGGGACGAAGCAATCAGCACCTTGCAGGCATACGCGTTTATCGTGGATCGTGGCACACCCGATCGGTTTGATATCCACCGGCTTGTGCGTCTCGCCACACGAAACTGGGTTCAAGCCAAGGGAGGGCAGGGACAGCAAGTTACGAGTGTCGTACAGCAGCTCTCCGAGAAGTTTCCATGGCCGAAGCACGAAAATCGAGACATGTGGACATGGTACTTGCCACATGCGCAAGCGGTATTAATACTCAGGGACGAATGCAGCGAAAGTGAGATGTTATGGACGCTGCAACATAACGTGGCAGCATGCTACAGCTTGCTTGGGAAGTACGCGGAGGCGGAGGAGATGTGTCGGCAGACACTGGGGCTGACGGAGACGGTGCTGGGCCGCGAACATCCCGACACACTCGACAGCATGAACAACCTGGCCGAATCACTTCGGCAGCAGGGGAAGTACGCGGAGGCGGAGGAGATGCATCAGCAGACACTGGGGCTGACGGAGACGGTGCTGGGCCGCGAACATCCCGACACACTCGACAGCATGAACAACCTGGCCGAATCACTTCGGCAGCAGGGGAAGTACGCGGAGGCGGAGGAGATGCATCAGCAGACACTGGGGCTGAAGGAGACGGTGCTGGGCCGCGAACATCCCGACACACTCGACAGCATGAACAACCTGGCAGCATGCTACAGCTTGCTTGGGAAGTACGCGGAGGCGGAGGAGATGTATCGGCAGACACTGGGGCTGAGGGAGACGGTGCTGGGCCGCGAGCATCCCTCCACACTCGGCAGCATGAACAACCTGGCCGTATCACTTCGGCAGCAGGGGAAGTACGCGGAGGCGGAGCAGATGCATCGGGAGACACTGGAACTGAGGGAGACGGTGCTGGGCCGCGAGCATCCCTCCACACTCGGCAGCATGAACAACCTTGCCAACGTGCTGAACTGGCAGGGGAAGTACGCGGAGGCGGAGGAGATGCATAGGGAGACACTGGGGCTGACGGAGACGGTGCTGGGCCGCGAGCATCCCGACACACTCGACAGCATGAACAACCTGGCAGTCGTGCTCGACAGCCAGGGGAAGTACGCGGAGGCGGAGCAGATGCATAGGGAGACACTGGGGCTGATGGAGACGGTGCTGGGCCGCGAGCATCCCAACACACTCGACAGCATGAGCAACCTGGCAAAAGTACTCAGGAACATGGGAATGCATAGCGGGGTAGACGAAGGCATTTGACAGACACCGGTGGAGGGGATTCAGACGCGGCTGGCTGGCTGAGAATTGTATTATGCCTTCTTCTCTGTATTGAGAGTAGATAGGATCTGTCTAGTATTAGGCAATTTCGTCTCAGCGAAATTGATATTACATCAAAGAACAAGCTACATTTTCCATCAAAGCCATGCCGACACCTTAGGAGGGCTAGCCAGTGAATGGTGGTTGCCAGCCTGGCCGTTCAACGTTCGTGATGCGTGCTATGCTTCCTCTTCGCCGTCTCTCCATCTGTCAATGACATGCGTCCTGCAGCCGCGTGATGGCGTAGGCTAAAGTAAGTGTGCCCTGCAGGCGTTCCGAATCGCATGTGCCGGACAAGAAGGCCATCGGGTGCTTCCTGTATCCGAACGCTCGGTCGAATCACAGGTGTAGCCAGTACGCCGCTCTCGGCCGTACGATGGGCAATGATTCAGTGCACGTACCGTTGTCGACTGGAGTCACCCGTACCACCTACCTATCATGAAGCATGACAGACACCCGTTAGTATTCCTTGTCTCTTACCGGGGTGGTGGAGTATCCTAAGCGCATGTCATACTGCCGGATCAGCTGCGAAGTGATTCGCGGTCGATCATCGTCTGCTAGTCGTGTGCCGTCGAGTCGCACAGGTCTAGTTGAGGACGCTGCTCATCGCATACAGGCAACGCTGGTTTCAGCGTGGTGCGACGGCCGTGACCAAGGCGACTGGGACGGCGACAGCGAGGAGCATCGTTGCTGCGACAGGCATCGTCATGCGGAGGATTCGGGCTAGGCTAGAAGAAGGCGGGGAGCAGAGTAAGAAAGAGGGTGAATGTTTGCCAATAGCCATGGCAGTCGTTGCAGAGCCGAGGAGCGGGCGGAACTGGGATCACGACGAGCGGCGACGGCAGAAGCACTCACCAGCTTCCGAGGGAGGTCAACGAAGGTACCCCACCCAGGAAGCCTTTCTGGCGCCACGCGAGAAGCAAAGGGCATGCTGGAGGAGCAACAAAGGTACTTTCTGCACAGTGGAAATATATACAACAGCTCGAGACCAACTGTCTGTTAATCGAACGGACGCGCCACGGCTCCAATATGGAACGCTGGGCGAGCTAAACGTCGCGACGAACGCGTCGCCTAGCGTGCTCTACAGGGGGGGTGCCGGCTTTGTTGGGTGGATGGCTTTCCCTTCGCCTCGACCACCCCGCTTTTCACTGGGTCCGATCCGATAGCCCTAGTTCTCGCCCAAGACCGCCTAAGCTGCTGGCAATCCAAGCGACGGCACGCCTCGCGTCTTCAGCATACATGTGGCCGATGGCATGCGCTGGTTTAACACAAACTAGTTATAGAAACCCGATTGTAAGACAAACCTGAGCCACGTATTCGTTGCAAAGTGTGTTTAAATGTAGATTGAGATCAGGCTCTCGCATTGAAGTAATTCATGTATAAGTTGAGTTGTTCGCGCTATCCAGGCTAGGCCTTCACAATTAGATCTCCGAGAAAGTTTAATCCCGGAGCAGTGGCTGCCGCTCCCGTGCTCATTACACAGCCTTCAGAATTGGTGTTGATGGGTACTAATGTAGCGAAGATGCGCGAATCTCGGTACATTTTCTAATAGACGATCCTCGTTATGCTCAGTAATGTGACGGCCCTACACGTTGCTTAGGGGCCTTACACCTGGCGGCCAGCTGTGCACCAGCTGGCTGGCGCGGCAGCCCCTAAGGACAGACTGAATGCAATACTGTAGACTACCTCTTTCTTTCCTACCTCATCTTTGCTACCTTTATCAATAGAAGCACCTGCCATAGTTGAGGCCTTAAGTAGCATGGTTCGAATGAGAATCCGACATGCTCAATGTAGTGTTTATTTCGCTTTGCCGATTTAGCTAGCTCCTGTGTGGGAACGAGAAGTACTAGATAAGTTCGATTAACTCAAGCATATCTAGATCCTGTCAATAAGTGCGCTTGCTAGTTGGTTGTATCTGCCTAGCTATGCATTCCCATGTTCCTGAGTACTTTTGCCAGGTTGTTCATGCTCATAAGTGTGCGAGGATGCCCCTCTCCCAAGACACGTTTATAACCCACGAATGCTTGGCTCTGCTTCTGTGCTGCCTCCTCGTGTTTCCCTTGATTATCAAGTATAATCGCCAGGTTGTTCATGCTGTCGAGTGTGTTGGGATGCTCGCGGCCCAGCACCGTCTCCCTCAGCCCCAGTGTCTCCCTATGCATCTGCTCCGCCTCCGCGTACTTCCCCTGGCTGTCGAGCACGACTGCCAGGTTGTTCATGCTGTCGAGTGTGTCGGGATGCTCGCGGCCCAGCACCGTCTCCGTCAGCCCCAGTGTCTGCCGACACATCTCCTCCGCCTCCGCGTACTTCCCAAGCAAGCTGTAGCATGCTGCCACGTTATGTTGCAGCGTCCATAACATCTCACTTTCGCTGCATTCGTCCCTGAGTATTAATACCGCTTGCGCATGTGGCAAGTACCATGTCCACATGTCTCGATTTTCGTGCTTCGGCCATGGAAACTTCTCGGAGAGCTGCTGTACGACACTCGTAACTTGCTGTCCCTGCCCTCCCTTGGCTTGAACCCAGTTTCGTGTGGCGAGACGCACAAGCCGGTGGATATCAAACCGATCGGGTGTGCCACGATCCACGATAAACGCGTATGCCTGCAAGGTGCTGATTGCTTCGTCCCTCTCCATCTCGTCCTCGCCGGCCGGCAGGAAGGAGATAGGGATATCTTTCTCTGCGAAGTAGGCGATAGATCGGAGGTAAGCTGCCGCTAATGGCGCATCGCGCGAGATGTGCCGAAAGGATACGAGCCATGTCACGGCTATTGGGTTCTGGGTCGCCTGGTATCGGCCTCGGTCATCGAAGGCCTTACTCAGCATCTTAATCATGCTTTGGTCGCTGGACTCGCAGTAGCTTAGGTACTTTAGAACCGACACATTCGCGTTCGACGCCATATAAGCCGAGGCTTGCCTGATTGCCAAAGGTAGGCGGGTCAGGTAGTCTAGTAGCTTCGCTGTATCTTCCAGCTTGCCTCTCTGGCGTTCGTCCAGGCGTTGGTATAAGAGCTCACGGGCTTCGGATTTATCCAGCCCCTCCAGTCTAATCACATGACGGGTATCGAAGCGGGTGGCGGCCTGGTGGTTCCGGGTCGTGAACAGAATCGACCCCTGTCGGCTGAACGGGAGGTATGACAGTAGCTGGCCGTCTGTGAACAGAATTATATCATCGATGTTGTCAATGATGAGAAGCCACTGTCCCGCCTCGTCTCGACTCAGAGCCGTCTTGACGAGGGCCTTGACGTCGGCTTTGTCCTCTTCCATGCCCCTCACCCCGAGTGCTCGGCCAATCTCTCGGTACGCGTTCTCGAACATGGTCATGTCCACGGCCGGCACCCAGAAGACCGAGCAATCGGGATGCGCCTCGCGCACGCGGTAGGCCGCCTCGATGGCGACCTGCGTCTTCCCGATGCCGCCGAGGCCCTCGATGACGGTCCGCTGGCACGCGTTCCGGTCCGCACTTGGCGGGATCCTTTTGAGAAGCTGCTCCAGAACCGTCTCTCGTCCCACAAAGTTCTCGTTCCTACTAAATCGGACAAGGAAGTAAGATAGAACGGATTCTGTTTCGTATTAGATACTATTATATACGTAGAAAATGTAGCAGACTAACCGTTCCTTCGGCGTTGGAGAACCTTTTGAGCTTCAGACACAAAGCCCTGTAGCTTATAACTGACCCGTTTGAATCCAGCATCATCGGGTCCCTCGAATTTGTTCATCATAACATGTTTCGCAGCAAGACCCTCTCCAGGATAGCCATGAATGCAAGCAGATGGTTCAGTGACAAGCTACCAATATTAGTGTGGATAAGGCTAAGGGTTAAAAGGTAGCTTACAATAAAGCCTTTATATCCTTCAATCCATCGTGCGATACTTCTAGGGAGAATTCTTCGGTA
This sequence comes from Apiospora kogelbergensis, assembly GCF_038363985.1. Classification (NCBI taxonomy): domain Eukaryota; kingdom Fungi; phylum Ascomycota; class Sordariomycetes; order Amphisphaeriales; family Apiosporaceae; genus Apiospora; species Apiospora kogelbergensis. Next base: position 48,443 of record NW_027117437.1, read on the forward strand.
GATGTCCGTTTTCTTTGTTTCGAAGAAACAACAAACTGGCAACTTGATCGAGTCGGTATGAACTATTTCAGTGAACTTCTTTAGTCGCTGATACACGTTGTAACTGTCCTTCTCGAGGTCGTCGATCAAATTGTCGGATGCACCTTTACCCATGATCCCTTTAACCGTCACCAGCCACGATGCTGGCTGCGCTGCGTCCGTTCCCGCGAACGGCGTGGCAAGGAACACGACGCCAACCGTGGCGAGAAGCACTCCACGATAAGGACTGCCTTCTTGGGCCGCCCGGCAAATGGCCTACCGACGTCAGCTGATACGATACTCGTCGTCGACGTAAGGTGCCTCACCTCTGCGAGGACCAGGCCGCCAAAGCAGGATGCTACGAAGATCAGAGGGCGGGCCTCGCTGCTCTGGCCGCGTTCGGCTGCCACTTGGCCTAGGAGGTTGTCGGCGTGGCCCAGCAAGGTCTGCACAGGCGCATGGTCGAACACTCTGGCGTTCCAGTCGTATGTGTAGATGCGCGCCTCCGGGATCGCCGTCGGAAGCATGTCGCTGTCGCGCAGCCAGTGCACCTGCGTCCCGTTCTTCTCCCATATCCATGTGCGGGGCGACTCGGTGTCGAGGCCGTGGATCGCAATGACGCTAACACAATCAGTGCTATTCTCTGTAGGGTAGAAATGACGAACTCGATCGTGGTTGTGTCGGTGGCACCCTCTGCAGGGACGAGCTTGCGAAGGCCCAGTCGTTGCTCTGTCTGCGGTGCTGCGACCGTCGTCTGTCAGCATATTGGCAGTAGTAGCTCATTGAAGAAGTAGCGTACCGCGGGGTGCCATGGTGGGGTCAGAGCATCTCTACTCGAGGTTTCTGGATCGGGACGATCGACGACAACCTAAATGCGAATAGTTCTGTCTGCGATAGGGAAATTCCTAAATGGAATGTCCGCGTATGTCTTTAAGCAGGTCGAAATGATTGAGCTTGTGTCTAGAGGGATGGGAAACAAGGCTGCCGACTTGGAGGGCGGCGACAGTGACGGCGACCGCTGAACACCAGAAAAGCAAGCACGGCGACTGGTCGTATCGCGACGCCACCCCCTCGTCTGTCTCGGGCTGTCTTCATGCTCTGATTCGCCGTAGTACGACACGCCGAGCGGCAGAGACAGTGACCATGGCCAGATTCAGTACTGCGAAGCGCGAATAACCTCATGATTACTGAGCCGTGCTGCATGCTGCATTACAGTCAGTCACCTACGGCGGGTGGTATTGAAGCCTTGGAGCGGTTGGTTAGCTCCAGTAAATTCCTACTGACAGATTGAATGCGCTAGACACAAATAGATTGAGAGGCCTTGATGTAGGCCTGCAAGAGTCCATGGTCTTTCATATATCGGGCAACTACTCCCGTCCGATTCACACAAATGATGGGTTAGTGACGAGGCTGCCGTGGTAGCTGGCCCCGGAGAGGTAGGTGTACAGCGCTTGGCAGCATATATCCTCAAACCAATTAGGCAACGTAACCTGTACGACGGCGCTGCGGCCAGCTTCTAGTGTTTCTCCGTACCCCGCACGTACAACTGCTGCCAAAAACAGGAATCGGCCAGTGCGAATGGACGATATAGCTGTTTCCACAGTCGGACATCTCATCCAGTTGCTTCGCGTTCGCGACTACAGAGTTTGTTACTTTACGTATGTTACGTCTATCGTGCCGCGTAGTGACGGTCAAGTTATGTTAAAAGATGCCACGAGCAGAGAGCCAAGACCAGCGGGTATCATTCCCCAGTTCCCCAGCACGCGACGCAGATCGAGCTAACTGGATGACACCTAGGATGCTCCCTTCCAGACCCGACTTCTCCCGGAAGCGTCGACACTCGACCAGCTTCAAGCGCTGCTGCCTGCATCGTACCGAGCCGGACCCGACCACGCCGATCTCGCGGCCCCTCAGGCGGATAATTTGTCAACCTATATCGAGAAAGAGTTGGAACTAGGCCGGCTAGCGAGACTTTCTACTAAGCTGTGGGTCGCGGGTCGGCCCATACCGCCCCGCCCGTTACACAGCCAGCAGCTGCTCGGCCGGGAGATTGTCATTGCGGAGCAGATGGACCTCCATCTTGTCTGGACGAGCGGCCGCATATACATCAAACCTCTCCCACGATTTCTGCTGGAGCCCTGCCTGTGGCGCGACTACCTCAGCTGCCCAGTTGGCTGCGGTTGTTCCCCGGCCACCGATATGCTTTGTCACCACCAACGGCTTCGAAGGTGTGCGCTAGGCTTTCTGTTCTCGTACGCTGCATTGATCTGTCATGAGAGCGATTTCTCTCTGGCGATGGAAAATAAGCTACTTCCCAGGAAGGTCGACTGGGTTGACTGGAGACGCTTTGTGGCGGAACTTCTTGCACGCCGAATCTACGACAAGATTGGTGAGCGCTTCTATTACGGCGAGCTACGCTTAAGCCGATTGAACAAGCTGCAATGCTTGGCCTCCGGCACCGCGTACATGGCACCCTGGAATCGCTACGAAGATTTCTTCCGCGACAATTTTGCATGGCTGGCCTCGGCGACGGTCTATATTGCTGTGGTACTCACAGCTATGCAAGTCGGCCTTGCGACGTCGCTTGCCACGAACGAAGCGTTCCAAGCAGCGTCGTATGGGTTCACCATCTTTTCTATTCTCGGCCCTCTTGTTATTATGTTTCTACTCCTGGCCGTGTTTCTTTGTATACTTATATGGAACTGGATAGTGACGGTGACATTCGGCAAGAGGAGGCTATCCCAAATCACAGCTCCCCAGGACGTTGTAAATCGACGGTTTGATCCGCAGCCATCAGTCCTCTCATGCTAAGCTAGATGGGTTGCTCTCCACCATTGCATAGGAAGGTGGCGAAGACCACACCGTTCCGTATAGCAGCCGTACAGGTCGGTACTACGACCTCGGGACCATGGCCTTCAACTGCTGGAAATATCATACCATAAGGTGGTATTCTTGTTTGGGAAGAATGGCTCGTTGTGTGACCTTGTATTTAACTTTGGATTACTGTGGTCATCACTGTGCTGGTCCGGCCCCATGTGCATGCACTGATATGTTCGCAAGTGAAGTCTGACGCCACGGAGATGGCGGGCGCAGGTGCTGCAACAAGGTAGCCTAAAGCACGAAAAAGAGACAGCGATGCCACACAAATTTGCATATCTTAGTGCAGAGGCCGGCGATCTACAATCGAACCCACATGTTTCGACTAGCGCATCTACGGCGCGTTTCCCACAGTGCCTGTCTTTTCTCGTACAATAACAGTACACCAGACGCTTGCCGTGATGGTACCTCCCGGAGTCACACGATAGAACCCTACGAATCGCTATGCAGCGGTGTCTCGGCATTCTCTGATGTCTGTCGTTAAGAATCAGGTTTTGCAAGTGAGGGGCTCTGCTACTATTCTAAGTCTATTACCACCGTGGCACAGAGTCCTGGATCCAGGAACCGTGATCCAGGAACCATGATCTAGGAACTGCGATCCAGGAATTGAGATCCAGGAATTGAGATCCAGGAATCGTGATCCAATAATCGTGATCAAGGAACCAGAAACCGTTTCAACTCTCAGCTACCTCAATCCAGTGTGCACTAGAATTTGAAACGGTCCCGCTTTTTCAGGGCAAGATCTCTTTTTAAAACTGGCCCAATCTTATCTTGGCACTGAAAGGTACGTGGGGTGCTTCTGGATGTACCTGGAGGACGTAGTGTAAAGAACGGCTGGTTCAAGCCTCAGCGACCAACACTCCTGGCACTGAACTGTACACAAACACAATTCATCCATGCCGGACGGCGATATAAAATCCAGGTTCAGTGTCCGTCATTCTATAGGGAAAAAAATCCGAGGTCCTGTGGGGCGCCTGCACCATGCGCAAGTGATGCAATAAAAAGAACAGTCAGCGCTAAGCAAAACTTCTGCAGGGCTACATTATTGGCACTGACAGGTACCGTGACAGCTAAGCTCGGTACTCCAGCTGACTTGAATTCAGTAGTGGAATGGTGGATAAAACGCTAAATAGCTTTCGAGCTGACTCTATAATAGTCCCTTCCCAAGCCCTCAAGCCCTTGAGGACGAACCCGGTTGATTTTAATGCCGATAGAATCCCTCAAAAGACGTTGGCAAACAACTCAGCGCAATGGCCACTACATCACAAACATACACACAATTTATTAACGTCCGGGCGGCAAAGCCGAAAGTGTAACTGCTAACCTCTAATACACAAGCACAGTGTTGCGGCAAATGTGTACCGCCCACTACAGCTAAGCTTTTTGGGTGTAGTAAGCGTCTTTCGGCTAAACCTTTTGCCGGGCCCCGTGATTACGTTTCCATGAACTAGTAGATGCAGGCTACTCCGCCATGCCCATATTCATATTGTTCTCATCCTTTTCTACAATCTGAGCTGATAATACTCGGCAAGACGTTGAGATGGCGAAGCGCAAGCCTGTATTCACGTTACAGGATATGGAAAAGAGGCTGGGGTATACGCTTCCACTACAACCTACCCAAGCAGAATGCCGCTTCTATTCTGACCTTCGCCGAGTACCCCAGTCACAATACAAACGGACTAAGAAAGAATTCGAGAATTCGATGGGAAAGAATGCTGAGAAGCCTCACTCATTTGAAATTCAAGCGCTGCTATCATGCAGAAGGACAGAAGTATGTTCCCCACAGCCTCCACCGCATTCGCTAATGGAACTCAGAGAATCAAGAGCTCTGCAGATTTAATCGTGGTCAGTCAACAGGACCACAATGGGCTTTACCGGTTCAACGTCGACTTGGTTTATCATTTTGGTTTGACCTTACCTCTCCTCTTGAGTGAAGCTGAAGCAGCCTGGGTCATGTCGATCGCCAAGGTAAATACAACTTTCTCACCCCTCAGACAGCCATCAGATATTCATTCTTATTAGCTTTCGAGCAGACAGTTTGGCCACCTGTCCTCCAGATTCTTCGCCTTGCCTGCCGAAATTCGCCTCAAGATCTATGAGTTTGCGATCCCCAGCGGTCTTTGGCACATCGATGGTGCCAACGACTTTCCTAGGAACAGCTGGCCTAGCTGCATTGGAGATTGTAATGGCTTCTACTTTCCGCTCAGCAAGCAAATTGGTCTCCTATGTGCAAACCAAAAACTACGCCAAGAAGCACTGCCAGTTGCATTTCAACATACAACCTTCCAGTTGGACGACCTGGACGACCTAATGAAACTCTTGATTGCAATTGGCCAAACCGGCCGTGAAAATATACAGTCACTCCAGTTCCCTTGGGAAAGCAGAACGGATCTCGAATGCAGATGGGACGAGCATCCAGCCAATGAAGACAATGACTTGAACTTGCCAGTCCTACACGTCTCAGCCTGCATACGATTGCTGCAAGAATGTCGAAGACTCCGTTCTATCCAGGTTCGGTTTCATAGCGAGCTACTGGCGAAGATCTCGCCTAATGTCTTCAAGGCTGACAAAGGGATTAAAGGCCTGTGTTCACTTCAAGGACTTCAGCAAGTAGAGGTACTTGGATCAGGTGGCGAAACGTTGGAAGAGTATCCTCTTGCAAATTGGCTTGAGACAACATTAATGATATCAGGAACTGATCATCTACAGAAAGATAACTATATCGAGTATGTATAATTCTTGAATTACTCTACTTTCCTCGCTCCTGACATGCACCATCCCAGTGCTTTGTTATAGTCCCGGGGAATAAGTTAATCCCAAGTCTGCTGTTCTTGTTCATTTTGTGCTTGTGTTCCTTCCGAGGTCGCTTCATCATATAGCAGGTCGTCTATAGTGAGCAGCCTGGCCGTTGGATCACTGACAGATGTGGTATTGCCAAAGCGTGAGCCCACGCCCTTAGGACGTTTGCGTGGATCTCCAGCGCACACCTCACATCTTTTGAGCAAAAACACCACATCGGCGCGCAAGATTCCGTAGTACGAGCTGCTCACATCCTTCCAGGTGCTATCCCAGCCAGCATGCTTGTTGTTCATATGAACAAGCTTCACCATATCCACAATACCATCGGTAGTAATCACGATTCGACCCTTCTCATTCTCGTTCTTAGCAACAGCCCACAAATCGCCAGTATCTTCGACTAGACTGAATGTTCTTCGCACATAATTTCGCCGGCTGAACTCCTTTTGTGACAGTGGCCGTATAGAATCGTCTGTTAGCCATCGCACCAGTTCCGACTTTTCGGTGGGTGTAACGCGGCGGTTGCTTGGATTATCTTGAATATGTCGCTGAAACTCGACTTTGAGGTCTGGGCTTGATAAGAAGTGATGAATGGGCGATTGATCCAGCACAAGGCCAATTTGTTCGGGATCGTGCATACTCGCATCTGTTTGGTTCAATTAAGGCGTACGCGGTGAGTCAAGAGATCCATGCAATCATCTTATAGACAACAGGGGAAATCGACTCCTGGCGTAAACGGGAAGTCGAGAAGGAAAGTCGACTATTGGCGTACGCCAGGAATCAAGGAGGGGTTCGACTCCTGGCGTACACGAATAGTCGAGAAAAAAACGTCGACTATTGGCGTACGCCAGGAATCAAGGAGGGGTTCGACTCCTGGCGTACGCGAATAGTCGAGTCCATAACCTTATGAAACGGTCGATATTTTATTGCGATAACAAGAACGTCCCAGAAGTAGCGCCTGTCTCAAGATATCTATTTTAACTCCTGTACACCTGGATTATGGCATCGTCTGCAAGGTTATTGGGATCAGATGATCCATCCGATATTCAAATTAGGTGGAAGCAAGCTGTGATTCATTATGAAGCCCTCACTGGAAATCCGATTTGTATCTCGTCTGACACGCAGAGTATAAGTGCCCTGTGGGATGAGGTATCTAAGATGGAAATCGAATTCCGGAACTACCGTCATGATGGATCCAAGATTGCTAGGTTTCGGTCGTCAGTGGCACAGAGTCTAGATCAAATCTTGCAACTGGGTGATGTTGTCGCCCAGGCTACCAAAGCTGTAAGATGCAGACTGAGAAGCTGAATTGCCACATAACTGATCTCCTATAGGTCTATCCACCCGCCGAAGCAATATTCGCAGCTATACGCTATCTAATCGGGGTTAAGACAACCATGATCTGACGTATTTACGACCATAGCTGACTCCGTATAGTCAGCAAATGCAATTTCTGCAGACTTCGACAGGTTAGAAGCATTCTTTGGCGAGCTGCAAGCGGAGCTGCAAAGCCTGAAGATACTCGAAGGGAAACTTTCCCGAATTCCAGAATATGGAATGGCATTGACGGGAGTGTTCACATCGGTGTTGGTTCTTTGTGGCATATGTACGCAATACGTCCGAAAACGGCGAGGAGGTGAGTAAGCTTTCTTTTCCTCCTTCTGTTACGTCTGAGGGTAGTGTCCAAAAGGACATATATGACGTGGGTCCAATTTGCCAATCACCATGTCCACTACTCCTTGAATCAACAGCCAGATACACTGATACACCACAGGTAAATGGTCCCAGGCACTTCGTACAGGTCAAGATGAGGAGCTCAAGCAAGCAACGATGGAATTTAAGAAGCGCGTGAGACTGGGACAGAACATTATTCTCAAAGCCACGTTGGCCAATTCCCTTGACATTATATCCATCACGGGCACCATACAGGATGGTATGAGTAGAAGTCTTGCGATTTCGCAGAGTATGAACAAGAACATTGCCTCCGTCTTAGGAGACACTGGGCAGGTAATTGATCTGTTTGAGCGTGAGCTTTTGTCCCTTATCAAATTTTACCATCTTCTAAATTTTCGCAGGACAAGAGAATAATGAAGAGCGCAACACAATCATCAATTGGCTATCTTCGCTTGACTATCTCGGCAAACAACGAGATACGTTTGCAAAACGCCACGAACAGACCGGACAGTGGTTATTAAACCACGAACAATTCAACACATGGCTATCTGCGGATGATAACTCAGTCCTCTGGTGTCATGGAATCCGTAAGTATCCCCCTTGTTATTTGTTTAACAGATATTGCTGAGTGCTAAGTATAAAAAAGCCGGATCCGGGAAAACTGTCATGACGTAAGTCTTCTGTACTTGATATTCACATTCAAATACTTATAGATGGTATAGTGCGACAGTAGTCAGTCACGTCGAGGATATCACGTCTCATTCCAATGTCGGCATAGCGTATGTCTACTGCGACTACAGGGAGCCTTATACCGAGTCAGAAATGCTATCGAGCATCATTCGTCAGCTCTCACAGCAAATTAGCCCTATGCCCTCGGAAATCAAGAGTTTTCACATAACTTGGGTTGGAAAGAAGTCTTATCCGAGTAATGATGTGTACATTGCACTTATTACAAGCATCTCGAAGCTCTTCCGGAGGACGTTCGTCTTTGTGGACGCATTGGTATTTACGCTTCGATATCTTTTTCGTCATGTGCTAATTGAATCGTTAGGACGAATGCCCCGAAGAGACTAGAGAGAGCTTCGTACGCTTACTTCTTGGTTTGAAGTCTTACATCCGCCTCTTCCTTACATCACGGGAAAATGTGGACTTGGAAGCTACTCTTGGGAAACTACGCAGCATTGAGATCGTGCCCGATTCCGCTGACGTGCGAAGGTTCTTAGAGTTCCACGTCGATACAAGTTCTAGATTGTCACGCTTTCTTAAAGCCAAACCTGAATTGAGACAGGAAATTATAGACACTGTACATGAGAAGACAGATGGCATGTAAGGAGCAGCCGCCTTCTGTACCCCCAGCCTGATTTTCTGACTTTTATACAGGTTTTTGCTCGCTAGCGTTCATATTGATTTGATACGCCAACAGACATCAATCAAAAACATTCGCATGGCTCTGCGCATCTTGCCGAAAGGAATCGAAGAGTATTATGAACAAGCAGTCATGAGGATTGAGGCTCAATCTGAAGAAGACATAGCCCTGGCAAAGAAAGCGCTCTCGTTCATCTTTTGTTCCAAAAGGACCTTGAGCTCAACGGAGCTACTTGACGCCGTATCTATCGAAGAAGGCAGTTCGGACATTGATGAAGAAAGTCGCCATCATCTTGAAATTCTCATTGGCATCTGTGCAGGACTCATCACCATCGATAGAAACACCAACGCTATTGGATTTATCCATTATACTCTGCAGGAGTATTTGCAATCACATCGATCGGGCTTACTTGCAAATCCGGACTACGAGATGTTGAAAGCTTGTCTTTCATACCTGTCTTTCGATGTATTCGATGAAGGTCCCTGTACCAGTCCTGAGAGTCTAGAGCTTCGACTCGAACAATACCGTTTCTTTGGATACGCCTCGCAGAACTGGGGTTCCCACGTCCAATATTGTTTAGCTGCCGAGGGTCTAAGGCTTGTTCTGGCCTTCATGTGCAGCGACTCTAAGTCAGCATCTTCCCTACAAGTGCTCTACTCGGGATTTTCCCGTATGGAGGCCCGCTGCGACAGATTCCCTGGTCGATTCAGCAAACTACATGTTGCAGCATATTGGGGTTTGTGTCAAGTACTCGACGCTCTGCAAAATGAGGACGACTACAACGTCGATAGTCAAGACAGCCAAGGGACCACAGCTCTACAATTGGCGGCGCAATATGGCCATGTTCAGTTTCTCCAGAAACTTCTGCATGGGAAAGTTCAGCTTGATTCGCACAATCAAAAGGCTACACCGCATTGATTTGGGCTGGAAAGAACGGCCACTCAGAAGCAATACGACTGCTCTTGCAGGCTCAGGCGGACGTCCTGGCAGAAGATGTGGAAGGTTGGACAGCGCTTGACTGGGCTATCATCGGCAGGCATAATGAAGCTGCAAAGGTGCTGTTAGACCATTCTCCCTCCGTGTTCGGACTCGATCGAACAAACAAGGCAATGATCCTAGCTGCCGAAGCTGGCAACGATGAAGCTGTGAAAATTTTGCTCGATGGTGGAGCTGAAATCGATTGGACTGACGACCAAGGAAGCACTGCCCTCGATTTCGCAGTCCCCGAGAGGAAAAGAGGAAGTCGTACGTTTGCTCCTGCAACGAGGCGCCAACTTTAACTCAACGGATCACTACGGCAACGTTGCGCTGCATTGGGCCATTTCACGTCTATCGATAACTAAACTGCTCCTAGAGCACGGGGCTTGTGTCAACATCGCGAACCACAAGAAGCGTACACCGCTACACTGGAGTGTCCACGAGGACCAGATTGAGGTTTTGAGGTTACTCATCAAATTTGGCGCTGATGTCAACGCAAGCGATGAGAATGGTGTGACCGGGCTGCATGCGGCATCTCTAAATGGGAATGAAGCAATAGTGAAGATCCTCTTGGCAAACGATGCTGATGCCAATGCTAAAGATCAAGATGGATGGACTCCATTGCATGCTGCAATAATCCGAGGGCATGGCTGTGTGGTTGACTCGCTGGTAGACAAAGTGGCAAATGGCCAGCAGATCATCGCTCAAACCTCACACTGCTTGAGAGACCCAGACAACAAAGCATGGCTAATGGAATTGGCAGCAAACAAGTCAGAAGGCAGTCTGCTTGTTAGTGGCCTCCGCTCGGTCGTGAACAGCGGCTATCATGAGAGGGTGCAAGCACTCCTGTCAGCTGGAGAAGACATCGACGCCGTTGACAGCGTTGGAGGCTCAACAGCCCTAACCCTTGCGACCTGGCTGGGTAACGTCTCCATGGTCAAGCTCTTGCTAGAGAATGGGGCGAGTGTGAATCATCCAGACCACTACGGAGACACCGCGCTGTATATTGCAGCCAAAGATGGCTATAGCGAGCTCGTAAAACTTCTGGTCCACAGTGGAGCTGCCATCAACGATACAGTATACGGATGGACTCCGTTACTTGTTGCTATCAAAGAATGCTGCTTTGATGGCTATGAAGAGGTGGTAAAGGCCCTTATCGATGGCGGAGCCAATGTGAGGGTGACAGACTATCATGGAAGAACGGCTCTACACTGGGCTGCGAAGTACAGAAAAACCACCTTGGCGCAGGATCTGATACGCCGAGGAGCCTCGGTGGACGCGCAGGATCGATGGGGAATAACACCGCTGATCCGAGCTATAGCCGGTGAACATACCAGCAAAGCAGATCTCATCACTGATCTGCTTCTACAAAACCATGCCAATGTCAATATTGAGACTTTCGAAGGGTATCGCGCCGTTCATGTGGCTGCCTGCGCTGGAAACACGTCACTGTTGAGCCGACTTCTGAATGCTGGGGCGGATCTTGAAGCAAGAGTTGACAAGATTGGGCTCACTCCACTGGATATTGCGCAACTAATGGATCAAAATGCGACCGTAGAATTTATGCGACAGAAGGGTTGCGAACCCAGTGAGGCAACTCAGTGGGTCGTAGCCCGGAATGCAGCATGTGAACGATTGGCGGCTTCAGACGAGAACGGCAAACTCGAATCTATCGACATAGATGTTACACCTAACGAACTGGCCTTCTGCAAGGAGCTATATGAGGTAGTTCTTGACCACGCAGTCAATGAGCAAAGCAATGATCATTCGCTCGAGTCATGCGCTGCAATGGAGAAGCTGACATTTGGCACATCTTAGCAGTAAACATAATTGCATTTCCTTTATTAGATCTTAATGATTCTTAATGTTGAAGCGTGCACTACCCCTTACTCACAGCTCATATATCAGAGTGAGGCTTCAGTTTTGCCATTGTATTAATGCCTAGTGTAACGAAGTAACCTCAGCAAGATGCCAGACCATCCTAAGACTGGCGCTCGTCCGCTCAGAGAAGTATTCCGACGATGCTACCTGCCTCGAGCTCGCGTATACCGCAAGCAAGCTAGTCTAAGTGGCTGTCTCGTTCCTATCTAAGGGAGTATACAGTCGCTATCTGCCTAGCAGTAGTTTCTATCTGCTTCCATCGTTGCTTCAAAGTATCCCTCTGACGAGGTGCGCTGACACACAGCTCATCTATCATTTTCAATTTCTCCTCGATGGTGCGCTGGAGGTCTCCAAGCACTTCACACAATAGTACGTTAACCGTATCCTGCGAGCCATGCCCGTCATCTCTTCCCTCAACATACTGGAGCCATTGTTCGTATGGGCAACAAAGCGCTCGTAAGGCCACTAGTGTTCTGCGGCATGGGCCTTTCTCCACATGTATCATATATTTTCCCAGGAGGTCTCTTCGGCATAACTCCTCTCTACTGGCCTCGTCAAGTTTAGGTATCACTATATCGTCGATGGATATCACGTCCCAGCAATTATTGGCCATCAAGAAGCCGTACTCGGCTAGCAAGAAGTCGTTGGAGTGATCCCCATATGAAACAAAAACTTCTTCGCTGGCTTCATAAGCACGATCCGTGGTTACAGTATAGTGTTCAGGCGTGTAGGATACCGTACAGCCGCTCTCCGCGTGATTGAACATGTCCGCAACGGGGACCAAGGCCAATCTGTCCTCCCAATTGTAGCGCTGGGTTTCCGGTACGTCGTGTAGAAAGGTCCTCGTGTTTATGACGAACCAGTAGTATCGAAACTCTTCTTCGCGTAGAGAAGGGATGGCTTGCGAAATCATATTCCATTCGCGTTGGTACTTGGCTTGCTGCTTCTCGAGAAGGCTACGGGCTGGTGACGGCAGGAGATTTTGCAACTCTTCCCGCCACATTTGAGGTATGGTGGCTGTCATATCGGCCATCGTTGGCAATGCATGTCGCCATGCTGCTAGCGTGTCGGTATCGTCCAGGGCTAATTCGGCGGCGAGGAGACCATGGAGTGGCATTGCGGAGGGCGTTTGTCGGAGGAGCTCTTGAGTTATGGTTGTAGCACTGCGAATAGCTCGAATAGGTACTCTAAGCACAGACTCATGTGCCTTAAAGCTCAAGTTAGTTTGAATAGAGATCATCCGGTGGAAATTTACTGACCATCAACTTGCGACTGGCTATGATGCCTGTGCCACAACCACTTATCGAAGCAGGTTGAATGCCGTTCAGCTGAAATCCTTCGGCCTTGGCCCATTCGAGGAGCTCACTATGGGCCGTCATGATTGGAATGTGAGGATATGTTTTCTTGTTGCGGGGTAAGTTCTGGAATGATGACTGCCACTGCTGCTATTACCTACAAGAGTATGGCCCGTGCACCACACATTCAAGACCCGCATTGTCGTCTTTAAAAATTTGCATTTCAGCACTGCTCAATGAGTTCTGTACTCAGGAATATTTCAATGAATATGATAGGCTCCAATATTGCCTCAAGCACCTCTGCGATCGACTCCCTTATCAAGAAAGAACGAAGTCTACAATACTGGGAAAATGTCGATGCTAGCGACGATGGTATGCTTGGCGGTGTTCCTACAGTAGCTGGATTCTCCAACACGTCGAAGATCGATCTGCAAGGATCACGCAGTTTTCTAGCGAAGCTGGGAATTGGCATGACAAATGACAGACGGACTGTTGCGCATACATTAGAGGGCGGCGCAGGGTGCGTATTGCGCTGTCGTGTAGCAACGGCTGTTCCTCTCCCAACCTAATTATTCCACGAATGCTAAGAAGTAGTTCTGGGCGAAACAGCATTGGCAGAGTAACGGATGGACTTCTCCGCGGCCTGGCCTTACACATTGACGTGGTTGAACCTGTAATCAAGTTCAACGACAAGCTACGTGGAATTAGTGGTGTACGGCATATCTTCAACGTTGGCCTCGAGGAATGGGTACCCCTTGAAGGAGTACGATATGATCTGATTTGGATTCAGTGGTGTGTTGGCTACCTCACAGACGAGCAATTGTTGGACTTTTTGAAGCGATGCGGGCAAGCTTTGAATCCAGAACATGGAGTGATCGTTCTCAAAGAGAATATCAGCATGAGTGGCTCCGACCTTTTTGACGCAACAGATAGCGGCTTGATCAGGTAAGCTATGGCGATCTACGAGTGCACAAGAAACATAACGGTTTGCCTTCAGCTGTTGACCTAGTACAGGGAAGACAATAAGTTTAGACAGCTATTCACCCAAGCTGGCTTACGGATCACCAAAACCGACCTACAAAAGGGGCTGCCCCGCGTATCCTCCAGAAAGCTTCTGCCTGTCCGGATGTATGCATTAAAGTCACAATTAATGTAAAACCAACATCTGAATGATTTTGTTTCGTCAAAAGGACGCGTCCATAACCCGAGAACCGAGCCGTGATCCGATTTTTATTTTCCCCATTGGTTCTTTAGCATCGTTGTATACTTAGTAGCACCACGTGAGCATAGAATTCAATTGGGCGATCACTTAACCAATCAAGCCCCTCCAACCCTTGAGGCACTCAGAATGTTGAGTATTGCCAGGCAGACAGCTTGATGGCAGTTTTATCTGTAGACCTGCACGTGACCGTTTCTCAGCACCAAGCCTTGCAAGACGCTTTGGACCGCCGGCCCGTAGCCATCAGATTATGAGCATAAAGTGGTGCTACTGCTTTCAGGGAATGGTTTATTTGCGGCCTTGGGTCTGACTATCATTGGTAAGCTAAAGGGATCGAGTGTGCTAGTCTACTCCCATTTGCGCATGTATTGGATGTGTTTGCGAGTGAACATCGACACCACATACAGGACGGCGTGTCGCAACAGAGTAGCGTAGAGCACTGAAACAAAATAGCGATGCAACAAAAGCTCAGCGCAGCGGCTAACCTCTAGCTCAATCTACGATCGGATCCACGAGTCTAATTAGCGCATCTACGGAGCGTTTCCTACAGTGCCTGTCTTCTTTCGCCCAACAGGCAGTACATCAGACGTTTGGCATGTTGGTACCTCTCGGAATCACACGTTGAGCCTTACGAATCACTAAGCAGACTGCTGGATCGCTGTCCTCCAGTCGCACCGTGATCCTACGACGCGTCAAAAGGAGCGAGCAGTGGAGTGGTTAGGGACAACATGCAGGGCTGTCTGGCTGTAGACCGATCGACGGATCGCTTATAGAGGTGAGCTGCACTCGGCCGAGTCCAAGCCGCCATTTTGAGTGCCTTGGAGACCTGTCGCATAAGCAAGCCTATTGTATTGTGCACCTCTCCCCATTGGCTATGAATCGATTTGTTTTTGACAAGCAGAAGCAGAGAGGCTGCACAGTGGTGTGTAAATGTGCACGGACCATGCGACAAAGCATTGCGCCCCCACCCACTGACAGTGGTCTTCCCACCATCAGATGGCAGCTTCAGCCCTAGCGGACCATCTTGCTGCCCTGATAAAGTTGCTAATTATGGAGTAGATTTTGCGAAGGCTAAACAGTCACACTCTTTCCTCCGTCCTCCGACAACCTCACCTACTCCTCCCCGTGAAACGCCCGACCCGGTGTCGAACCCTACTCACAACCGTCACCTTTGCTGCCGATACCCATTGCTGCGCTCGGGGCGCGAAGACAAGCGCTTCGCCCGTATTCAGGCCGATGATCTCCCGAACAACTCCCCATGGTTTGAAAGCGTCTGGTCAAGAGATAGTCTGTCGCGGCAGCGAGTTAATGCTTGACTCTGAACCGGAAGTGCCGCATGCGCTTGGAGGGCTCGTAACCACGCTGGCGAAAATCGATGATAGTGACCGAGCACAGATCCAGCAGAGCCAACAAGGTTGTCGGTCTTCCAGTTCGATGTAATTCTTCGTGGGCCCCCGGGCTGAATCAGCATTCTACACGTGGGATGACCGACCTCAAGATCCCATATTTGAAATAGTTTCTGGTCCGTTTCAGTATCGGAACAAGTTGCTGGTGGCGCCTGTCTCGCCGTGTTTGTCTCGGTGATGCGCTGTTTGACGTGACTTTCATAAAAAGGTTCAGTTGCTTCCCATTCTTCCATGCGCCACTCCGTATGGCCTTCGCAAAAGGGGGTTTGTTGGGTCCAATCCCTCATCTTGTTGGCTTTGGTCCAGACGTAACTCATTTATGGCGACCAGGTTGAGCAGATCTGTGGCACAGCAAGATGGCCATCCTTCCAGAAACTGGAGATCCCTAACATTATATCAGCATATAATTTTGCAACCTTGGCTTCACACCGTTTAACAACCTCAGCGCCTACGACGTGCGCGCGACTGTGGTGCGGGTAATGGTTTTATGTCATAACGTAGTCTGCGCGGTCGCGATGTATCGTGTAGGTATTGGATGCCCCAATGGGTATCATCCTCGAAACCTGTAAACCAATTGTTCTGGGTACTCCATCCATGTCTGACAGGGGCTTCTAGCGGCATGATTCAGGCGGGGCGCCTACTGCCGGTACGTTGGGTACCGCGCCCTGACCTGGCCTCTTCGATTTGCTGATTACCACTAATACGTTTCATGACTCTTCTGCAATCTGAGCCCAGGAAGCTCACGCCTACAATCACTTCCACAACTGGCCACGATAGAAAATACCGACCGAAACCGAACCGACTACTCCTTACACCCTGAATGGTTGTGGCCCGCCTACAAGTTGGATCTTGACTCCGATGATCAATTCACCACCCTTCACCAACAATTTCAACACGTGGAGAATGCCACTCCAAAACGCACATGCCTTCCATGCTGATCTCTCCGACCTCGCGCACACGCACACCACGAAAGACGATTTATTCCAAGCCCTTGAACAACGCAGACAACTATGGTTGGAGAAAATGCTTGTGGGCTGGGAAGAAATCGCGTTACCTGTGGGGATGAAGGAGAGCAACCTTGAGTCATCCGATCGTTGGACAAAATTCATGTAGCTGGCTCGAACATCCTGTTCCGACGAAAGAGGCTGCAGACGCTGGACCCGACACTTGGCGCCGAGCCTCTCACGGCGAGTCACGGGCGACTTTGGGCGCGCTGCTGGTGTAGCATCCAGCAGGTTGTCACGGTATCGATAGATACGCAGCCGATAAAAAGCTTAATAAGTAAGGACCCTTTTCTAGGGTACGCGGCGAGCCACGTCTTCGACCACGCAGAAACGGCTCTATCTCAGGGCGTAATGGTCGGAGAGTACAAGGAGCCAGAGGACAGGGGAGGTTCTCCCAATTCCTCGGACATTGCCCAGACACCGGGTATCCAGCAGTGGCTACGAGATTTAGATGGCTGGTTCCAACGGTGGAAGCAATTTATTATCGACACTGAATCGAAAGAGTAATTCAAAATGGAAGAGGGAGCAGATACAGGACTCGTTTACACATTAGCATTAAATGGGCTTCCGAAGCTCCTAGGGCTATCGCAGAAAGGTGCGACGTCAACGCGCAAGGCGGGAAATACGGCAATGCACTACAGGTCGCTTCAGCTGATGGAAGTCAAGAGATCGTTCGGCTGCTCTTTCGTCAACATGGAGCGGTTCTACATGAATGTGGGGAAACGAGTGTTGTACTTAATACAGACCAAAAGATGCCGCCTCGAGCTACTAAGGTATCTATCTCTCTATCTCGAACATCGCGATGGTGGGCTTGTTGTTTCTGTTGACTAGTTGGATTTTGCTGCGCTGTCTCAGATCGGACGAATAGTGTCTTCCTTCTTGGCCGCCTATCTTTAGTTTATAATTATGGAATGGCTGCTGACCTTTCTATATCTATCAATCGCCGGCACGTGCAACCATGGATTTCCCTACTGGATTCAGGCCCATATTGATTTCAATGACCATGATCTGACGTAAGGACTGCCATTCGATGCCGAGAAATCTTGAGCAGTTCCGCCGCGCAAATCCAGCCCTGCGGTGTGGAGTCCCGAGGAAAACAATTCCGCGTGTGGAGCGAAGTATGTATCGGAGATGTCTCCGGTCGCTGCTTCGCAGTCACCAAAGCCTGCGCAACCATAAGTACTGTTCTGCTGCGTCAAAGCGACGACGTACATCTTCACAGACCAGCTCGCCAAGGCTATGGGACACGAATATGATCGGTCGTTCGTTCTGTTCGCATCAGCCGCATCTTTTCTACGTCATGTTATATTACAGCCTACCTACCGTGTCATCATCATTCCGGTACGCTGCGAGAGATTATAGCAGGTTGCCTACATGATTCGCGATCCGACTCTGCGAAACCATTCTTTTCCAGTCCGCCACACTGGCGTCGTATCCGAAGGTGAGGACTCGTGCCGTCGGGATCCTGGATGGGAGGAGGGTCTGGGGCCATGGCTCGGATTCGTTGTGGGCGGTCCAGGTCTGCTCGCGGTCGCCCGTCAGGCCGTGGACGAAGACAACCCTGGGATGAATCGCTGTTAGTCCACCGACTGCGGAAATGGAAGGGCTTCGTACTCAACGGTACAGTCCAACGGGCAGTGCAGTAGCTTGATGCCGGATGGGAACGCTCTGCTTGCGTTGGCGTTGGCTTGAGCTTGCGCTCGCGACTGAGGGTCTAGGTGGGCCATCTGGAGCCCCGCCTTTGTCGCCTTTACGTCGTGAAAAGAATTACCGCATCTTGCGCTGGAAAGCGTAATGTGGTGGATCGAGGGATGTTCACGCTAATCAGTCGCCGCAGTGGAGCAGTGGAAGGAGGACAATGGATCGGTAATCTCGTAATTTCCAAGTGTTGAGTCCCTGTGAATGTTGAGTCTTTCCAGACAGACAGACAGCCTGATGGCAGTTTCAGCTACAGACCTGCACGTGACTACTGGTCGGCAACGAGCCTTGCACGATCTGGGCTACGACCTCCATAACCATCAACATATGAGAATGCCACACCATAAGACGGTACTACAGCTTTGATATGATGGTTTATTTTGTGTGACCTTGCGTTGGACTATATTTGAATTACTGTAAGACTCGAGTGTGTCCAGTCCCATTTGTGCATGCATTGGATACGTTTGCGGGTGAATTTCGACAACAATATGGCTGCCGCAGCGTGCAGCAACGAGATAGCGACGCAACAAAAGCTTATCTTAGTGCACCGGCCGGCTGTCAACTCAATCTACGATCGGGCCCATGGGTCTCCGCTAGCGCGTCTACGGCGCGTTTCCTAAAGTGCCTGTTGTCTTTCGCACAACAGCAGTACACCAGACGTTTGGCGCGTTGGTACCTCTCTGAGTAACACGATCAACCCATACGAATCACCATGCAGGCCGCTAGATCATTGTCCTCCAATCGCGCTGTGATCCTACGACGCGTCAAAAGGAACGAGCAGGGTAGTGGCGAAGGCAACATGCAGGGTTTGCCTGGTGGGCTACACCTGGCGGAGTCCAAGCTATTAGTCGCACAGCGGCGCGCGGGTGAGCACGGGTCACGTGACAAAGCATTGCCCCTCGTTGGCAGTCGTCTTACCAGATTCACTCCTCGGTCCTGTGCGAGGGCTGCGCCGTTCCCATCATCCGATGGGAGCTTCAGCTCAAGCGCGCCATCTTGATGCCCTGATAAACTTATTAATTATGGAATAGATTTTGCGAAGGCTGAGCAGTCACACTCTTTCCTCCGTCCTCCGCCAACCTCACCCTACTCCTCCCCGCGACACGCCCGACCCAGTGTCGAACCTTGCTCACAACCGTCATCTTTGCTGTCGATACCCATTGCTGCGCTCGAGGGGAAGACAAGCGCTTCGCCCGTCTTCAGACCGACAATCTCCACCGGCAACACCCCACGGTTTGAAAGCATCTGGTCGAGAGATGGTGTTCGCGGCAGCGAGTCGATGGATTCTCAGCGACTTGGGACTGGGCGACCCCCGGCGTGTCTGCGGCGCCTCGGAGCGTTCGACGCCAGAATCGAGCCTCAGCAGCATCGAAGATCAAGGTCGTCCGCGCGCCATTGGTGTTACTGCACTTGAAATAGCCTTCCCCCAACAATCCGATCCGACATTGACACCACCATCGGTTCCCACGTTGCCGTGGGCGGATGATATCATCGCAGCCACTTGGAAGTATAAGAAAAAAGGAACAAACAGGCAAAGTCAGCGATCGAGCACTGTTCATCGGGGAATCATCAACTGCCAATTACAATACGGAGGAGAGCGCCATTCGCACTTCATCTACGAAATCGGATATAGGTACACTGAGAAGAGCTTACTGAGGAAGACGCTCCAATATTTCAGGGAGCTACCGGACGACATCTCGACTACGAAAAAGAAGCCCACTCACCGCGCGTCGATCGCACTCTGGACCTTGCAGCACGACGACGATACCAGCCAACGACGATTACAATGGCGACGATAGACCACTGTTTTCGTAAATGTTCCGAAGGTAATGCCAGGCCGTCGATGGCAACCACATCCCCTTCGCTCTTCCCCGCCACTGCGCCATGAGCCTCAGTCCGGGAGAATTCCGCCTTGGCTATGAGCTGCTGGTCAGGTTCGCTTCGATTGCCGAGACGCAGCAACATAACTGGGATGCATCGTCTGCGCCTGCGCCTATCTCCCACCGGCGCCCTCTCACTAGAAAACCGTCCATTTCTTGGGCGACATCAGGACCTGACAGCGAAAACCCAGCGCCAAAACCCGATGCGACACAAGAGGCCGGCGCTGTGACAGCTAATCCTCGGCGTATCAGGTCGGCTAGTCTGGCTAGTCGGTTCAGTTGATTACGGAACAGGAGCGCCACGGGCAATGCTTGGAGGGCTAGGCTAGTGTGACATACGTTGGCAAGAGGCTTCTATTCAATGCTGTAGGGTGCCATTCCATCTTGAAATCTATGTCAGAATACAACGAGCATCTACCGCCCTACCCTCTCCGCCCTCCGTCAACCAACCACGCACTTCTGGACCGCTACGATTCAAATTGGGAGTCCCCTTGCCACGGTACCGAACCCCCGCGTGCCCGCTGCAGGTATCTTGGGGAGGAAAGTTGTTCAGACTCGGGCGAACGGCTAGTACTTCTAGTGCCCGCGTTTGGACTTCTTTGACGAGTCCGCGGAAGTGGGTTGTACAAGTTCCTGCTCAAAGCTGCATAGCATTTTCTGATACTTCCGGCGTATAGCTGGTGCACTCTGTATACGAAGTTTATATCCGGTTAACTGCTGTCCAGCGTGGGGAATAACGGCGGCTTGAGACTTACATTGCCAGTGCGTAGTGCTTCATTCATAAGACTCTCCGGACTATCCAACATTTGACTGGAATAATATCGTTTTTCTTGAGATGCGAAAGACTCGCTGGCGGTTGTTTTTGTTTCCTCTTGGCTACCGTAGGGATCCTTTCCTCGTGCTTGTTCATCTCGCATCTCGTTGGTAAAGCCTTCACCAGCAGGATTCTTGGATCCGTTGCTCATGACGCCAGTTGTTGAGTATACAGGAGGAAAGTGAGATCGGACGGAGAGAAAAAGATGGGAGCATTGGAATCTGCGGAAGAGAGGTGGCATTAAATAGATATTTTATGACCGAGTTGATTTGTTTGGCATTGAGATGGGGGCGACCAGAACAAGGACACCTGCAGCATGAGAGTCAAGGCTACGGGCGTACAGTGACATCTTTGATCGCTGACAGAATGCCTCTTGCAGAATTTCCGGAAATAACGACCCTGACTCAGAAATTCGCAGCTGGTTGGTTTTACCGGAAATTGACCTTTGCAGTCTTCGAAACAAGGGCTCATTCGTTCTTACAGTCTGGAGGCTGAGTGTCAGGTGTCGAGGGTCCAAGCAAGGGGTTAAAGGCGACAAGAAAAGTCACGAAGATGAGTTTGCGGAACTCAGCAGAGGCAATCCAAATGCTACACTGAGATTTACAACAACTTTTGAAATCATGATCAATGGACTATATACCAAACAGCATATGCAGTGCTAAGATAACCCTATGCAAGGACAACTCTAGGCCAGGTTCACTCCAGGGCCATCTTGTTAATCTTCTCGAGGTCCCGCCCCGCCCACTCCAGGTTCCAGAACGTGAACATGGCGTACAGCTTGATACCAGAGTGCACATATACGAAGACTACATAGAATGGGAAAAATACAATATCGCCGGGGTAGTCCCAGAACCATGAAGTCAGCTTAATTAACTTGGTGAGCAGGATCCACGTCACCAGGCAAACCAGCCCCCCACTGTCCCAGCCCGTCCGCCCACCACATCGTCTGCAGATAAAGGTAAATTAGCAGGCCGTCGCAGAGCAAGGCGAAGTTGGTTATAGTGGACAGCTGTGCCCCCGTACATGCTCCATGGGTGCCGCCACCACGCACGCGCACTCAGCAACGAGCGCGGGTTGGAGCGGAATGTTGTCCGTGTCCAGCGCAGGCATTGTTGGAGGAAGCGGGGAAACTCGCCAAGCTTGGCAATTCCAACGATGCAGTTGGAAGGCGAGGATGGCGTCACTGAAGAAGCAGCGACCCTCGTCGTGCCTACATCGGACTGGAACTTGACGCCGTGGCCTTTTTCGACGCAAAAGCGAAGTATGTAGTTGTCGTCGTCAGCAACTATGGGGCCTATGGGGAGCAACAGATCGAAGGGAAATCGGATGTATTCGTCGACATAGCCGCGGCGAAATTCATCATCCATGAGGATGGCTGTGCGGACGCCGCAAGTGCGGCCGCTGATAATGAAGGCTCCGCCGTCGAGGGCGTTGACAGCCGCGACCTCGAAGTTGTGCCGTTCCAGATAAATGGCGCCTAGAAAGTTCCAGAACTGGGCCCACCAGGTTGAATGGGAGGTGCGCTCGACGCGTTTGCGCGTGCCAACGAGCGCCACGTCTGGGTCTTCGAAAGGGGCTAGGCCCCAGCGGAAGAAGTGGCCTGACGGGGGCAGGATCGCCGTGCTGTCGACCAGAAACGTTATAGGCGTGCGCACCTTGTCGATGACGGAGTCGATCTGCAACCTCTTATTGGCTGTCGCTGTGTGGTGCACCTCGACGGCGACGAAAGGATGAGTATGGCGGACAGGGGCCAGCGCCTCCTCGGTCATCTGGTGCAGCGCGGCGCCCACGGTGACGACGAAGATACGGGCCGGCCCGTTGGCGCAGATCGAGTCCAGACAGCGGCCGAACGTGGGATCGCCGGGCTCAACGGTGGGCACAACCACGGTGACGTGCTCGGCCGCCGTGTAGGAGGGCGAGTCGGGAATTGGGGAGGGCTTATACTGGCGGTAGTAGGACCAGAAGTTCACCAAAAGCCGCCAGTAGCGGCAGCAGAAAAAAGCACCCAGCGCTTTCTCGGCCGTCAGGGGCCATCTGTTTGTTAGACACCTGACACCTAGGAGGTACGGCCAGGTCATGATGACCACGAACAGGACGGAGAGCCACCCGGAGATAGCCAGCAGCCAATATAAGCAAGGTGACAGTGCCATATTTGTCTATGGCAGAAATGTCGATTGTCTTGTCCGATAACCTTTTGATTTCTGTTTCTAACAAAGATGAACCGGCAGATGGTTGCGTTTATATCCTACATATCAAGAATTACACATAAGACGGTAACTTCCCCAATATCCAAAACCCCCTTGAAATATTCCAGACAATTACTTGTCGGTATTGTCAAAGCTTCTGTAACCTGCAAGCCACGCACCTCAGTGACATCTCATGTGTTATCGCAGGGTCAAAGCCTGTCGGAGCCCACCAAATCTGCCACGCAAAAGCCCTCGGAGTGCGCGTTACCATGAGGGTTTAGTACATACGAAGCCTCTGTCATATTGTGATATCGACGGCAGCACTGCATTAAAGAATGTAGCAAATAAGAGATTACCATGGAAAACGGGGAAGAGACCAGCTGGGTATTGCATGAGCAATTGCAGAACATGTTTCGGTGGCGAGGATGCTATTGGTATCTACATTTTCGCAGCACATCTTTTATCCAAGTTTGGCCGTACATATACCTGCTTCCCGAGCGCCCCGGACACCTCGCACAGATGCCCTAAACCGGGCTGCTAAGATGAATATAAAAGTATACCGAGTCACATGACAATGGCGTTCACTCTCGGCCCAAGTCTCTTTCTCATAGTCATCAGGTTCAGGGGCAGGCATGCCACTCGGAAGCCACCAAGCAAACGATATTACCTCGAGGCTGAATAGTTTGCAAGGGATGCGTCGCCGGACCCGTCCGCATTCTCGTAGAGGTCGAGACATTCGGTAAGAACTATTTCCAAATCAGCCAAGACCCACAAGTCGTGGGGTGAGTTGCAGATGACATACTGTTAATAATGGGTTCTTCCCACACACCATACTCATAGTCGACAAGGCCGAGTCTTTCGATCCCATCACAAAGCCGTACAATCTCTTTGCCCATTTTCTTGAGGCTCTCTTCATCCACTAGGGTCTGGCCTCTTTGTGGTCCCATCCCTGAGCTAACCATGTCTTTTTGCTTCTGTAGTAGAGCTAGCCATGCGTGGTTGAAATCTTGCCAAAGCTTGATGCGGTCAGGGTGTAGTTGGGGATTATCAGTAGCCAGACCTGGAGAGCCTATTGTCAGCAGGAGTGCCGTTAGCATAGAGACAATCCTCGGACATACCCAATTCCGTGACTTTCGAGAGCAACCAGTCGGAAACAGTCAATAGCGATTCGTTAGCTGAAGCCAGGTCGCCGTTGCGTATGTTGGTGAAAATCTCTTTGATGGTTTCCTGATATTGCTCATATGCCTCGTCCATTTCTGTAGAGGTTGGATAGTCCCGCTCTTCTGGCGGCTCACTTGCCGGTGACATTCCGCTCGTTGGTACATCGCTACCTTGGACATCAAGCACTGCGCTCTCCTCCGCCGGGCTTGGTGAATCGGCTTTCGAGGCGCCCGATGAAATAGCCTGAGCCGGGAGTGTAGGCGCTGTCCCTGTGCTGGCTGGTTCGCTCAGGAAATAAGACGCAACCGTATCTGTCGGCCTCCGCAGTGCTGTTGATTGCCACAACAGAAAAGGCTGGTTCGTGTCGTAAACGGTGCTCTGCACGCGCATTTGCGGGGCGTTGTAGATCGGAGAGGGATAGGCGCGAATATCGTGCGCTTGTGGTGTCACCTGCTCGTACCCGGAGTGGTACGACGTTGTCTTGTGT
Organism: Apiospora kogelbergensis; assembly: GCF_038363985.1. NCBI lineage: Eukaryota > Fungi > Ascomycota > Sordariomycetes > Amphisphaeriales > Apiosporaceae > Apiospora > Apiospora kogelbergensis. The sequence continues at coordinate 73,183 of NW_027117437.1, forward strand.
GGCATTGCGGGTGAGAACGCTGCAGCCGGCGGCTGGTAGTAACCACTGTAGGCAGCCACCTCTACCATGCCCCAACCCGTTGGTAGGGACCTGTTCCTTGGCACAGGTTCATGTCCGCCTATGCCGGTACTATATGACCCGCGTTGCGTATTGGGATCTGAAGCCGGGTTTTGCGAAGGGGCACTAACGGGCGGTCCAACCTGCCCCCGCGCGTTGCCATCCATGCCACGGGTATTCGACATTCAGCGACGCGGCAATCGACGGTACAAATGGAAGGAAGCCACGAGAGGAAAGAGTAGAATCAGATGGAGAGACGGTGGTTATTTGTGGCAAGGAAGCGGTAGGCGCAGCATGCTACGTAAACAGCGTCAAGTATGACCATTTCCAGTTGAATAACTTGCCCAGAGGGGATGACGAGGAGAGCTGGGCGGTAGGAACTCCGACTCATATAGACGAGGCAGATGCCGATGTCGAGTGGTGAGATAGCCACGCGCATGCCAGTAACACTCTCCTAGACTGGCATGCTCTTGTGTCGTGGGAGCCATTTTCTCATCAGAGTTGTAACGTCCCGAGAGCGAACGCAAGGAGCCGTCTGTATGATGGGTTGCATGAGCGAACAAGGCAACCATTTCAGTCAGAAATTTGGCGCCACTGCCAGTCGCCCACCGTCATCCGGGGGCTGCCCATAGAGCCTGCTCCAATCACATGGTGTCCGTTGGCGTCAAGGGAGTGCCGTGGTGGTACAGGCGCGAACCACAATGACACACCAGCCTGGACCCTTCCACCCCGAAAGAGATGTGTGGCTCCAGCTGACCTCGCACGGTCCTCTTCATAGTGTGCCAGGACAAGAACACAAGTCGAGGCAACGATGGAATGTTGGGCTGTGGTGAGATAGTATCCTGCATAGAGGAGGCTCTTCCTTTGTTGCGTACCTGCTGAGTACCCCGCAACCGGGTTCCGACACGCGACGCGACGCGCTGGGCCGAGGTTGGCTTAGTGTGCTAGTCTAATCACTTATCTTGTCGATCGTCCGTCGATCCTCCACACCAAACCCCTGTCAGAATGCAGCATCGAATCCCCACCCTCCAAGCCATGCGCGCCGTCGAACCAGTGTTGTCAATCAACCAACCAAACCAACCACCTGATGATGATTGGTTAACAAAGATATGCTCTTGGTTGGTTGGTTGACGAGTTGGTTTATTTGGTTGGTTTTTTTACACCTAAAAGGCTGTAAATCAACCAATCAACCAACTATTTAACGATGGTTGGTTGATAAAAAAATGTTCTTGGTTGGTTGGTTGACGAGTTGGTGTATTTGGTTGGTTTATTGACAACACTGCGTCGAACATCCATGACTCCGTAGATGGCGTGCCATCAGACCTTAAACATTGAGAAATACTAAGAACAACCCAGTCCATCCCTTATGTTTGGATCAATGCTAGCCCTTCGGGCCGAACCCGCCGGGTAGGCAAAGATTTAATTCGTGCGAAACCCGAGTATCTTTTGGAAAATACACTATGTAACAGCCTTTTTCTTTGTGCCTTCTCACTAGCCTTCCATTTTCTTCGCTGAGATGTGCACCTTTTGTACATTAACAGGTGGCCGTGGTTGAGGTGATCGGCACACTTACAGACTGCGTCTACCCGATCTTCCGGTATAGGTACGAAAGTGGAAGTAGAGAGCTTCTCATTGCCATGGGGAAGGATGTATTTCGAAAGCCCTTCGGCCGTAAGGAACGTTTGGACATCCATTAGCGATCCATCCTTCAACAACTTCGCTTGATACGCCACGGGGTCGGCATCCCATGCAGCTCGGTCGAAACATGGCTTCCGAATATTGGAGCTCATGTTGATAAAGATGGGCAGCGAGTTATACGGTTGGCATTGAAAGGTTGATGGTGGAAGTCAGAAAAGCGAAACGGGGAAGCACCATACCATAAGTAGGCGCATAGTCAAGTCTTCGGCAGGTGATTTCCAATGACCTGCGGATTCGTGATAGCCACTGTAGGGTTGATATACCGAGAGGAGGCTTTTCTACATACATGACATCACATCGAAGTGAGTATATGTTGCCATCCCGACTACTTGGAAGGATCGGGCTAAAATGGGTTCTTGAAACTCCGCTCCATCCTATTTCCTGTTATGCGCCATGTCCTCGCCAAATTGTCAGTCCACCACACTCTGCACCCGCACACAAATGTCTATGGACTACCACTAATCCACCCAGCCAGAATTCGTCTTTGCCGCAATACTAGCGATATCGCCCGCTCTCAACTGAATGAACCTCTGGATGTTGGGGTCGCCGCAGCCATTATGGCGGAGTATTTCCTCCATTACCATCAACTTCTCCCTCATCAAAGATTCGTTGGTAGCCCTCAATATTTTTTGTACAGTACACAGTTCAGATACCTTCAATTTCAATTCATCTTCTTTACTCTTCCTTTTTTTGCGGCACTTAGAAGCAGCTTGACGATTCTTTTCCTTGTTCCGTTCCTTGTTCTTTTGCTGGATAGAAACAATGTGATGGCTAGGCGAAGCCTGTGGATTGGTTGTGATCTCCGACTGCCGACCGTCATCGGTAGTAGCCAGGCTTCCAAAAGAAGCCTCTATTGGGGATTGAGCGAGTGGTTGGTCCAGCTGGCCATCTTGACTGGACTGGCCGGCACAGTCCCAAACGAAGCCTTGATGTACCGGATAATCGTAGCCGCCAGCAGACTCTTGTGCGAGTGCAAGTTGGTTGGGAACAGTGAAACCGCCAGGCTATTAGGTTGGTGTCAGAACGTGGCGTCACAAGCGCAGGTCTCAGGCCTTACTGTCAGTGTACCAAACCATTCAACCCCGGTGTAGTAAGGCGCAATGGATCGGGTGTTGAAGACCTCATAGTGGAGGTGCTGTTCCCAGTCGTCACCTTCGTGGTTAAAGTTGTTTCTAGACATCGGAACTGCGGGGCGATCGGCAATTAAAAGTTGACGGGCGCAGGCCAATGCTGTAGCGCGGGGTGTGCCCCTATTTGAGCTCCTTGGGACCGCAATCGGGGTTTCGACTTTACAGATCACATCCTTGCCGATCGGTGGTACTCGCTTGGAGGCAAACACAGCATAACCCTGTACATTCAATCTTATGCAGCCTCCATGCGCCATGGTCGAGTTAGTGTTAGACAAGCCATGTTTGCTTCCGATTGTTTGCTGCGATGGCGCAAGCAGGCTGCCTGAGCGTACGCCTGTTTGCTCCAATGAAAGCGTCAGCTGCACATTCATGGCTTTATCTCAGGCAGGGTTGTACTACACCACATGTATGCTGCATGCACAGGGGGGGATAAACGCTGCGAAGCTGTATTAGGAGTGTATAGAAATCGTATTATAGATTATTGTGTGAAGCGAAAAGCAAACTCCTAGATCCATCAAATTCCACATATCCGCTGTCTCTCCCAGGGCTAACGAGTACACATGAGAGTCAGACTAAAGATAGAGTACAAATAGGAGGAAGAGAAATAACATAGGAGATCACATCAGCCCCCAGGCTCTCAGAACATGTCACCTTATAGGCCATGATGGAGACCAGTCTGGTGTAGCTCTGTTGGCTGTGGCAGTGCTAGCTGTGGGACCGAGTGATTGAGTATGACCGCCACGGCCCGATAACCTATTCCCCGGCTCTTGATACCCTCGTTGTGATGTTTGTAGACCTCGGCGAACCCATGGACAAGCTCCTGCTCTTCTTTTGACAACGCGTTGGTGTCCGATACGAACTTATCCGTCAATTGCGTAATGTGCTCGGCGTGAAATTTGTTTTGGTGCTTCTGCCGAAGATGAAAGGTGTAAGCATAACAAAATAGCATTTCTTTAGAATTAATGTAGATGGAGAAGAAGAGAAACATACCTTGAGGCTTCCACGAGTGGTGAACTGCCCGGTGCACTTATCCACTTTGCAGCGTAAAAGCTCGTTTTCGAGGTGGGTCTTCATGTGCGATTGGAGACCTTTTCTCAGGCTAAACCCTCTACTGCATTTCGTACAGATGTGTGACTTGACGCCCGTATGTCGAATTTCATGATCCTGTAACTTGAGTTTAGTCCTGAATACGAAGGCCTTGCAGGACACTTACTTTTAGTTGGCTTCGTCGGGCGAAAGAACGGTTACAGTTGGGGCAGGACTGTTTCGTATAAGTTGTGGAACGGCTCACAGAAGAACCGAGAGGAAAAGACATACATGAGGCTTTTTATCGGTATGGGTAAGAATATGCCTAGGAAGGCCTAAGACTTTCTTTCCGCAGGTAACACACAATTTCTTTTGTCGTTTCGGATTCCCTGAGCTTTTGGATGTTGAGGAATGAAGTGGCGATGTATCATCCGCAGGTCCACTGCCGATCTTCCTCTGAATAGTATTCATCAGTCCGTCGATAGGGGTCGACTTGACGGTAGAGGTTGGCCGCGTATTCTCTTCCGACCGTGCTGTATTCAGCGCTTCATCTGGGGTACTGGCTTGCGCAATATCCCATGGATAGTGGATGTCGGATATGAGAACAGGAGGATACGCAGGCAGCGGAGAGTATGTCTGGGGTTCAGAGGTGACAAAGAACTGGTGATACGTAGATCCAGGAGGTAGATGTGGTGGCACGTTTGCTGGCATGCTAAGAGGACTGAAAATGGTGTATTGGGCTGCATCCGGAACCTGTTGTATATTCATCGTCTCCGACTCGAAATTGATCAGATGCCATTGCTCATTCTGCATTGCAGATTTGCATGCATTCCGCTGTCAATTGGGTGTTGGGAGGTTTAAGTTGTATTATCCACAGGACGACGCACAGCCATAGGGCACAGCGAAGGGAAGAGACAACATGTCTAAGAGCAGTCAAATATATACAAAAGTGCTCGTGGTCTCGAACAATGAGCTGGATGCTCACATATCAGCGCGTATTTTCACCAAAAGTTACATCATGATGATACATCAGTTTAAAATTTGCGTTGCGCCACGGCGGCTAAGGGTACTGCCTTTCACGTTGTTAGCATCGGCTAGGGAAGGTCAAGGATAAGCGATTGAGTTGAGTAGCCGAGCAAAGCCTCGTTGTAATCACATCACAGTCAGACGCTATATTTCTAGATATCCATATTGGCAATATCCTTTAGGAGCCAGGGTTCCTTGCAGATGCAGGTACTCAATCGCACTAATGAGGTACGGTCATTTCAATAGGCAAGGTTCCACCAACACCCATGAATAGGTGAAAGCACTGAGGCGTCCACTGAGAGCAGATGATGGAAGACGGTAATCAGAAATTGTCGAGACAAGCATCTTAAGTGTCCAGAAGCTACATGACTCTCTATGTGCTCTTCATTGGTTGCGAACGTCACTATCCCATCCTAGCTGGCTGTTGTACTAAAACACCCTTTTCACCCATCCCTAATGTTGCATTCACTTTCCATGTAACCATCCCGGCTTGTAGCAGCTTCCCGATCCTGCGCACGATCTTTTGTTATTGGGTAGCTGGAAGAGTTAGCATATGCAGTCACGGCACATGGTGAAACTTACTGGGGTTTCCGCCATCCACTGTGAGCTTTTGGACTGTGAATTCACGACTCAGTACCGATTCTTTGTGCGTACTGACAGGGTCATCAGGTGTTGTGTAGTCTACCGCATATGCGTCGACACGGATTCTGTATCGTCCAGGGCAAGAGACAGTGAGGTTGAGGAAGGAGGCACGACGGTCATTGGGGGACGCGAAGGGCTCATTAATGCCTGCGACGACTTGGCCTGAGGGATCCAGGAGTACGGCGTGAAGAACGTCATATTGTGCGTCGCCAACAACCAATGGCTGCTCCATGGCCACCTTATCTTGAATCACGGTGGGTGGCTGGACCTCGATCTTCATATTGAAACAAGGATGAGAAAGTGTCATTTATGATGGTTACTTCACACAAGCACCGTCACGGCCATTGCCTTTATTATACCCATTCTTCGCAACAAAAGCAAGCCCACCCGCGTTATCATGACATGCAGAGCAGGTGGTGATTTCCCCGCTCCCATATGAGCATCTGCGTAGTCACACTAGGTGCATTGTCCAGCTTGGATAGTCCGTATGATCATGTGTTCCCATGGAACGGGCTTGTGAGGTTGACAATCGGCTGGGGACTGTTAGTTACTTACGACTGCACGCGTCAGTCCACTTACTGCATAGTTCATCGCCCCTGGGGAGATGTCAGCGTTGTATCAAAGCGCCGCCACGGTCGTCATTCCAGCCACTTACCTCAACTCGCCTGTGGTAATATTGGGTGGACACACGCGGTGTGTACGCTCGTAGTAAGAGCACCATCGCTGCACACGAAAGCGGAAATGGCCGCACGAGTACTCGACCTAAGGTCAGTCTTAGCATACCTCGAGTTCGTATTGCAAGTTAGGGTTGGGGCCGGGGCTACCTGAGCATAGTCGCACATGATGGGCAGGGGAAACTGCAGGCTGCCGATACACAAGGAAGAAGAGCCAGACAACCAGGTGATGCAGCATCAGGCCGGCTGTGCAATCGAACTGCAAGCATCGCTATATATAAAACACGCCATCTGGGCGCTTTGCTGGTCTCCGGAGGAGGAAAGCAAGTCTAACTCTGCTGGGAGTGGCCGGACAAGGTACTTTGAATGGCTTGCCACAGAAAGGAGGTTGAGAATCGGCGCTAGTGGGGCGACCCACACGGGACAGGGAGTGGAGTGCACCCGCAACCCGGCCGCCGCGAGACCCGGTACCTGTCAGATTCAAGGCGGCACTGTGTGGAACGGAGAAGGAACTCAATTGTGGTTGCTTCTAATGGACCTAGCTAAGGGGGTGTGTAGAAAGCAGCGAAGTGGCCGCTACTACTCGGTATGCAACTGGCCAAACGGCAAGAAGGGGTCGGGCTACAACGGTATGACAGGGGCTTAAGATGACAACAACCACGACCAAGTCATTTTCCGCTAAGCTGCCGCGTTATGCATCAACCATACCCTCGTCTGCATCGTTGCCGGCAGAAGTCCAGACAGGTATGAAAACTCGCGATGGGTCCGGAACGTTGGGCACGTCGGTGTCAACACTCATGCTGATATCGGCATCTTGTTCAACTCGGTGAGGAACCGAGAATTGATGGCTCTTTTCGACGTAGAGCAGCCATTTTTCATGCTGCACAATGTATGTTGGTGAATACAGAATGAACAAGCAAACCTAAAAGCTTTACGCAACATAGGAAGCATCATGACTGGCTATAGTCGCCTTGTGGAAAGCCACTGTGACTGAGTCACCTTGAACGTGATATCGCCAGAAATCTGCCAAAACGGGTTCCACGTCATCGCCCTCCAAGTATTTCCACGTGCCGCCACTCTGCAAGAACTCGGAAACTTCAGGGACCTGAGAACTGAAAGCACGAATAAGCTTTGCGACAACCCATTGCGCATTTGGGATTTCATCACCATATAGCAGAGAATGAAACCTTTTGAGGCAGTCAACACCTGAGCGTATCCCTCCATCATGATTATCAGTTCCGTGTAGTCGGAAGAACCAATGCATCACGAGCAAAGAGATCGCAAGCAGGCCGACATCAAACTTTTCGTGGCAGATGTGGAGGTGAGGCTGGAGGGTTTCCCGTCCTGCTGGAGACCTCACGTGGCCAATAAGCTCGACGGATGGATCAAAGCCGGATCTCCAACAGAGGAAGAAGCCGGTGCTTGTGATTTGATCAGCAAGCATAGGATATTTGAATCTGGTCTCCATCTGGTAGATGCGAAACTCAGCGCACTTCATACGAGACAGATCCACCAAACAGGCGGCTGGAAGGTCCTGGGCCAGATTAGTCAAAGAACAGAAAGTTGGAAGGGACTCCTCACAACCGGTGGCAGATCGATGTGTAATCCCGCAATCAGCTTAGTCCCTTTTTCAAGGGCTTCTTCTGTCAGATGCTCATCCTCGAAAGCTTTACAGCTGGACAGTAACTGAAGCGTCTTGGTCGTTCCAAGATCTTGCAAACGAGAAGATTCGGGGACACCAACGAACGAGCCCAGAAGAATAAGGCCCCTGGCAGGCGTGTAATCATGCTGAAGGCATGTCCGGTACTGCCATGTATCTTCCCGGCCTCCAGCCAATTCGAGGAGACGACGGACCAAGGCAAACAGGTGAAGTTTAGCTCGGTCTCCCTCTTCGTCGCGGATCTTCAAGTCTCCGCTGAAAAGATTCTGGCAATGTTCAGTAATGTTAACTGCCGTTATGTAATGGATAGTGCGTGAGTTGTCTCTCAGAGGCAGGCAGGCCTGGACCATCAGCTGAGCAAATAATTTTCGTGTTTGTTCTGATGACTCCTATCAAGAATAAGCTTTGGGCTGACAAGAAGGCCACGGCGATGGATTTACCTTGATATCACTGACCAAGATGCCGCCCTCAACCTGGACCCAAACGGACTGATACTCATGGTGTTTTCGGTAGACCTGTCCTATCTGATTGCCATAAACCTCGATGCCGCCAATTGCATTTTGTCGGAATTTGAGTAATGCTTGTTTCCTTGACTCGACTTTGCCCCGGACATTTTCAGCGTTCTTTGACGGTGTTGCCACCTGGATGTGATCAATTCTCCATTCCACCGGCACTTGTCCTTGTCTGACCCCCTCTGATGCTTCGAGGGTCATTGCTAGTAGGTAGAGTTTGGGGTCAGATGTGGGGCCACTCATGACATGTATTTCATTCCGTGAGCCATTAGTCTCCAGTTTCGTCATGGACTCAGCAGGATACAAGCAGCATACCCAACTTCGACCGCCGACCACAGACGATGAGCGGCTCTGCAGGGGCTGGCTTGATGGCGGATCCATTGCTGCAACGAGGGTGAAGTTGAGCAAGAAGGTCAGACAGACGGGGCATCGAGAGCAATGCCCATCATATATTGCTACCCATACGATCAGGAAGCGGGATTGGGGTTGGTCCGTGTGAGCTGTATTTGATAATAAAGGTACATTATTGGGTTGTTCAGGATCCTGATGCAAATACAAAGGTACCTAGCCCTCTAACCAGCGCATTTTACTAATCTCCCCATCCACTCGGATACCTAAGTTGAACTAAGTTGGGAAGCGTACTCCTGGGTTTGTCCAAGGACGGATCGTTGGAAGGGCAAGTACCCTAACCTTCCGACAAGATCGCCGAGAATAGAAAATATACCCAGATTGACTGTTCTTGGAAGGCCACAAGATTGGATTTGACTAATAATAAAACGGCAGGGTATTGACGGCCCGAGGATTGAAGTAACTACCAACAGGAGTGGAAGGAATAGATAAACGTGAGCAGGCCCTATACTTTTTGTGATATTCTTGTCGAAAACTTTGCCGCTGGAGAATATATAGAGTCGGAGACAATAGCGACCAATGAGAGTATGTATTCAACTTAATATGTATGTTGCACGATCTGCCCCAACCTCATCAGTATTGACGAGTGCATGACAAGGAACGGTTCCGTTCCCAACTTTTACAGAACGAAGACAATGAGAAAACCGCAGACAGCTCATCCAAGATAGGTTTAGATCTCGAACCTCCGCGAATCCTGTATCATCCCAGCTAAACAGTCGAACGGTGCTATACCAGTCTTCTCTTCCTCCATGTATTTCCAGTTCTGTTCATTAGCAAAGTCCATGATCTCTTGTTCTGTCGCTTCCCATCCGACACTTCCCGCTTCCCCTTACAAGTAAGAGTACCGGCTTCAGGTCTGATCTGTGATGTGCTGCCCATTTAATAATCTGCGTGAATGATGATCTCCGCCGGACGTCGATGACGACAATGACGCCGTCAAATCCCCCCAGGGACACATTATCTTCTTCGCAATCTCCGGTGTCCGTAATATGCAGCAATTTGCGTCTGCATTGAACCCAGTCTGTCGACAGTATCGTAGGGATATAGCAGTAGCTATTCTGAAAAGCCCATCAATCGGGTGCGCCTTCTCAGAAGATCTAGGATTGAACACTTACCGCGCTGAAATCAGGGTCCTTCGCGTGTTGGACGGCGATTGACTTGCCGACACAACGCCCACCTATCATGACAACTTTGTAGGGCTCACCCACATCCTGTAGGGATGCGATGGACTCCACGTCACCTCCGTCATGAGCATACTTCCACTGTTCGATTGCGACTACGATCACCAAAGAACAGAAGAAAATCTGCATTTCTAGTGAGTCAGCTGGATTTTATGATGCTTGGAAATAACGTACAAGGAGGGACCAGAAACTGTATCCAAGTCCCAGCAAGACAGCGCCAGTGAGTTGAGCGATAGCAAACCCCCTCGTCTGAGGCTCCAGCACCAGACTGCCGTCCAAACGCAGTGAGAGCACACAGCAATGAGCTGCGTCCAATTACCGGAAACAAAGGATAGAATCAGAAAGAGTAACACGATCAAAATGAAGCATAGCGCAAACCAGAGCCTATCTGTAAGTTTGAGGTTAGTTGTAGCGGGGATGTGCTTCTTGAACTGTTTATTCAAAGGCGCACGTATGACATATAAGGACTGGCATTGTCAGTCTGGCTTCGAGAAGAGGATTAAATTACCTACATCGATAAGAATGATGCCTAAGACATCCCACTTCCAGAGTCGCCCGATCCATACTGGGTCGCCCTGACGCGCCAATGCGAATAATACGGATCCAACCAGGAGGAAAGCGAAGACACTAACGCAGCCAACGAGGAAAAAGAAGGATGTTCTCCCAGCGATATCTGGGAGACTGGAGAGGTGGATGGTAGGCGAGCCATGCAAGGCTTCCGACACTGGCCAGCCCGATGGTAGGGACAAAGACGAATGCAGGACCAGGACCACGTAGCAAATCTTCCATGGTGATGAAAGTGTACTTTGGAAGGAAAACTCGGTGAGTAGGGTGACATGGCAGATAAGGCAGCCACTGAAGGCGGTCTCGCAGAAGGACATCACAGCTTATATCAAGTTGCAGAACTTCATGAGCTGTATTTTAGTTTGACTTGTGACAAGGGGCTTGCTGGCCCCCAAGTTTAGCTGCGGATCACTCACCCCAGAATCATCTGGTGTGGGTGGGCCCGGTTTTGACGCAGGCCGGGAGGTGGTCGGCGATCTGTTTGTTAGCAATAGAGGGAATTGCATTAATGCAACCATTGAGTCGACCCTTGTCAACCGATTTCGAAATCGGTTGACAGGGGGCTGTGGACAGCCCCTGTCTCATATCCATTCTCAGTAACCTGGATTCAACTAGGGGCGATTGCATTAGCGTGGTTGGAACTGACTTTCAACACGGGTTGCATGAGGGTGGCCAGAGTACTCATCATGTATGTAAAATGAATCTCGGGGAATCTCTATCCACAGTTTTTTGCAATCCGTTCTCTACTTCACGATATCTGGCGAGCAGAAGAGACTGCTCCACGAGGAAACCCCTCATGGCTGCATCACATATCTTGATCACCGACAAACAAGTGCGTACTGTCGAGCTCGAGACGCCGGAGGCCTTTGTATACTTTGTTCTATCGACACGGCATCATTGGGTAGCCGTGAAGATTCATGTCAGCCCTCTAAGGCTACCACAGCTACCAGACGAGGACGTTAAACTGTGCAAGTCATGGGGCCAGCCGTGCTGTAGTAAGGCTCCGAAGGCCACAGATATCATTCGAAGATTCTACAATGCTCAGTGTGAGCCTGGCAAATATCTTGATGGAGGGTAAGTCGGTATGACGTTACAACGAAAGTAGAGCTAAGATCTTCAGCAGCTATGATTACGAAAGCCCCGTGGAGGCAAACCTTTCATGTCAAGAACGCAAGGCCTCTCTGCCAGCGGAATACGGCGAGTGCACGAATCCAGATTCAGAGGCAGTGAGTGAGCAAAGTTCCGTCGACAGTACTCCAATAGCAAGGGAGAGCGCGGGCAATGCGAGATACCCTCCAGAGACTCAATCCCGTCCTGATAGGGTCTTGGACGACCGCCGGGATGATAGCACGGCATCCTTTGCAGCCCAGAAGTTTAAAACCGGTCGAGCCCAGTTTGTTCAGTGCAAAAACTACACAGGGCCTGAGATGGTTATTCTAGGCAGATCGACAGAGGGTGAGAGAAGCGTGGAAGATGCAATTCTAGCAATTTCTGAGATGAAGAACAAGCATCGAAACTGGGCCAAGATTGAGGACTGGATTTGGGAACATCTACTTCGATGCCTCAGGATCCTGCACTACAACGAACAAAAAAGCGAGGATGACAACCTGCTGTCAGCTGTCGGGCACCGCCCGCAGAAATCAGCATATTGGATCAACAGCTTGGTGGAGGCCGTAGCCAAGCGGATTGGTCCTTGGGGACTTCTTGTGAACTGTGCATATAGTGGTGAGTTGCCCCTTTCAAACCAATACCGATCTAATTCAAGTAGTGGTCAACTTTCGATGGAGCGCAGCTGGCCACTTTAAGGCCGACGGCTACAAGATCACGGAGGAAGTTTGCGAGGGCATACTCAGCGATGATATCCACGTCCCAGAGGACATGTACCTTTTAATCCCGCCACGAGCCTCTACTGCCTTCTGGGAAGAGAGTAAGTCGCGACCCTCCCTAAGGATACAAAATCTCATTCCTTGCTAGTTACAAATCTTTGTGTGACGAGTTGGGGCTACCGAGCCTCGCAAGCTGTGATCCAAATGCTGGCATTGGGCCACTTAACTTGATCCCACTAGGGCGACTTAGCAGACCTAACGTTTCCCCCCTTTGGCCTGCAAGGGTGATGAGAGATGTTGGCTCATCGTTAGGCAAGAAGATGCGCACACGAACATAACCTCCAGCTCCAAAAAACGGAAGAGGAACGGGGACGCGACTAGTACAACGATGCGAGCGCCTAATTCCGCATCGTTACCAGCCGATGTGTCCGCCAACTACATCTTACCCCCGATCCTCTCACATCGAGTGGAAACTATAGGGCCCATTCGTAGTGGAGAACCACTCCCTGTAGATACCCGCACGTCTCTCCCAGAAGCTTATCGCTCTGATGTTGACGGACTGGCATTAGGGGATCCATGGAATATTCCACATATGGGCTTAGGCGAGTCTCGCGCCGGGAATATTCATCAGTCGGGAGGGTTACAGGCGGGGCACGATGGTGAGATAAACTCGGCTTCAACCTCGAGCATGTGTTATGGCGGCTTCGACAAGTCATTTATGCCTGACTATGCTGATTTTGACTGGGGCTCGGTAGTTAACATTGACGAGGCTCTCCTCGACTTCGCTGGTCACGAAAAGGCATTTGCACAAGACAGTGAGAGCTTCAATGTTTAGTCTCATTCTTTGCAAGCTCCTGCAATATAGAAAATCTTCCCACTTTGCAACAAGAATCCGTTTGCTTTCTGGACTAGATACAATTTAGTCTCCCAAATCACAGGTCCCGCCCCATCTTTGAACCTAATCGTTGCAGGGTCATCTGAGGGCTTTTATGAGCGGAATGATGACTGTGGGCATACTTGGTGACATTAAACCTCCTTTGTCTAGTAGATATGTGTTTGAAGTCCACCCCTTGCATTCTGGGCTTATTCTCATGACCTGTGATTTCTTTCTAAGTCAGTAACGCCGAGATAGGGAAGGGATAGGTCCTTACTGCTTCATCCATGGCTTTTTCAGTGGCCTTTTGGACATAGTCATCGAATTCGGCTGGCCATGTCACTCGGCGCAACTGGTTCCAAAGACGTTTCTTTGGGTTCTCGATTTCAACATCTTGAATCGCGTCTGCGCTGATATCGAAGGACGCAATCTTTTGGAGAGATTCAAGAAGTTCCTTTGATGGAGTGATGGGATCTAACATAGTTCCGAGCTGTGTTTGGAGTGAATGAATAAAGGAAGGTCTCGAGGGCTTTGGCGACGGGCGTCCAAGAGATTTTAAACTTCAAGATCAGAAGGCAAGGCAGAAATGAGGCAATGACGATTGCCAGTATTGTGGTTCGCAATGGAAAAACGTTCTGCCGCGAAGCTCCTATGGAGACGGCCTTGTGGATTTGATTGGATGTAACTAGCTGCTTGAATATATGGCCGACTTCTCATTGACCAAACGATGCTACAAGCTCCCTGTGTGGCCAGAATTTTCGTCGATAACTTCATCTACGTTGACTAGATGGTCTTCGCCCCTGTCTTGGTTTCCTTCAGGCTTCTCATCGCCATTCACTTGCTTCCCTGTCTGACTCTCTGCGTTCTGGTTCTCCGTCTTCTGGTTTTCGTTTGCGTCTGGCATAATGTTTGACAAATGACGCATCGGTAGAAGGACAAGACGACTGTTTTGTTTTTTTGTTAGTGATGGCCTGATGAGATGACTGGAGGTGAGTAACACTTGCTGGTTGCGTGTTGGCAGGGGATGCTTGATCTTCTGAGAGTCAATGCAGATTTGGACAATATCTAGTGAAAGTCTGAGAAAGTGAACAAACTATATGGCTCAGGGCTTCCCGAGAGCAGAAATGGGAGAGACTTATACCCGCTCGCGTCCTCCTGTAGCTTGTTCAGAATGGCGTAGTCTTCATCTTCGAGCCGCGAATGGATTGACCCCCGAGCTGCAAATCCCAATGGCTTGCATAACGACATTATGTGTTCATGGCCTTCCTACGGCCCATGAAGTCGAATGACAGGACCACCATCCACATTAGCCTCATATAGTCAGGGGTGCTGATCAAGCCGTTGCATGCTGTCCCGGGAAGAGATTCGCTGAGCTGTAAATGGCTTGCATGACGACGTTTCTCCCACTTTGCTTATGGGCAAATCCAGATGGACTGATTCTAGTCCTTCAATCTGATAAAGGTCATAGAGGCATGGACCTCCATGTAGTCGCATGCACCTATATCCCGTATTCACCTTTGGTATATTCAGAAGTTTAGGACATCATCATGCTGACAAGGATATCAATACTCACACTTAGGTCTTTCTGTCAGGACAAAGACCGAATGACTGACCAATCTCTATCTGAGCAAGCACATACATCTCACTACATGATGTTTCGTATGCGCATCTCGATGTCAATAACTATCAATTTTATCACATAAAAGTAGCTGAGCGGCCCTTTCGTTGAAGTGGCTATTAATTGGTAGCGCCTGGAGGTATGGGGGTATAGGCCAGCCCGAGGCACTAGACTGTATAACCCTGTAGGAAAGGTGTGATAAATGGTACATGAGCATTTATCCCTGCACAGTATTGGAGACGTACAAGAGCATTTACCCCTGCGGAAAGGGTTCGGAGAATTGTATGTGAGTATCTATCCCTGCACAAGGTCCAAAAGAGGGGTCGAGCGAAGTGGAACCCTGCGAGTAAGTGTATGGAAGGAGCTAGCATTAGGTTAGCTTCACCTCCGATCAAAAACGGCATAGAAGCCCAATAACTTACCGTATCTGACCGTTTTAAGAACGAAGAAGCCAAACGGACAAACGACTTTACCTGCGGGGTACCGAAGGCGGCTTTGTTTCAGTCTCATCACCAAACGTGGCTCTTGAACCTGACTACAACCACAGGCTTGCATGGCGTTGAACACATTTCGGCTGGAGGCAGCTAAGCTGGCCCTGGAGGAACATGGTTTCTTCCAACTGCAAGACTGCGAAATTGGAGAGCGTATTCGGACTTTCCAGTCGAGAGGCTTTCCGTACGGGACTATACTTGCCCTAGAGCTACTTACGGAGCATGTCATCTTCGATCCGGTGAGCAACGATATCATATTACCTATGTCTCATCTAACAATCTTCAAGAGGGTTCGTGATACCCTGAAAGCGTTCTCTAACGATTTTGTTCTTGCACACTCCCTGAGATATACGGCCAAGCCCAAACGTTTCTTCCGCTTCTGGTCCGGTGGCCCAAACACTCCCCTCTTAATCGTGGCTCATCAATGGGCAAAAGGATCACGTGTGGAATACTGGATAGGTTCACACAAAGTTGTGCTGCCTGTCTTGGCAACGCATTTGGATCATGATCAGCGCAAGGTTAAGGAACCTTTGCTCGAAAATACCAGAAACGCGCTTGTCGATGCCGGTTGTAAACCTCAACCGTTCTATTTCCCAGAGGGTGGCTTGTAAGTATTCCTTGGTTTCACTCTTCGCTACTTCGATGTGTTCTTACCTGTGGCAGGATAATCGCAGACGCTCGGGTCGCCTTCGAGCATACAGAAGGCTACGAGTTCGCTAACGTGTTCTTCCCACGCGACTTGCTCCCTCCGATCCCAATGTCAATTCCCTATTCCCCCGAGGTGGCAGATAAAGTTCGAAGTATGAAGGACAAGAGTGGGACAATCGGTATCAACTTTGAACTCAGCAAGCCGGACTTGGCAGATCCGTCGGTCACTGAGGGTAGTTCAAAGCTCGGAATATAGGAGGCATATACAATGCCAGCTGGTCAGGTAACGGAAATTCTTGCAAATGAGTGGGATATGAATTGATGTTCTGACTGGGGCCGTTCGGCATATGTTGACTGTTCATAAATGCACTATCTGGCCCGAGGCTTGCCATCTGACCAGGAAGAGGAATCAGGTCAATGCACTGACTGGGTGTAGCCTGTGCATTATGGTCATCTGGGATAGAATAGGGTAGCGAGGAAAATGCACCAGCAGTGTAGCTAGTTTCGATGGACGTATAGTCCGTGATCTCGTTGCCACTTGCAATTACTCGTTCGCCTGATGGAATGTGGGGAGAGAATAAGTCTTCTTGCCGGGCCTGTTCATCGTGCGTGGTTGTGATGGCGCGCCGAATCCGCTTGGGCTGCTGTGATCGAGGTTGATCTGAATCAATTTCAGTCGCCTCCCGCGTTCGTTTCTGACTCCTTTGCGTTCGTGAAGCTTGCGGCTTGGGATGGGCCCAGACAAGTTCTTCATCCACACGCCGATACAATTCGATAATTTTTTCGCGTATGAAAGTCTTGTCCACTTCGCTCTCGAGGTTATCGTGTCGCTTGACGTGGCGGATCCATTCGATCATTGTTCGCGACTTGAAAGGGTGACAGATTGGACACGGGCGCACATGTTCGATGTCTGCAAATAAGTAGATTAGGAGGTGTCGCATAATAAAGGAAGAGCCATCGTACGCGTTGCATAGTGGTCCCGCAATATAGCCAGCTTATCGACCGGTTTGACATCACATTCCTCTAGAGGACAGTGATACCCCTCCCGATCCTTATGTTTCTTCAATCGGTTCACTGGCCGTTTCGCAATCAACTTCTCTGTGCCCTCGCTCTCGTCTGGCGCGTCCGCGTCATTGATGCCCGGGGTTCGAATGTCACATTCGGCTTTCGAATGGGATAGAGATTGCTCGAGACGTTGAATGAGGCGTTGGCAAAGTTGCCGGTCCTGAAAATCTCTAGTTTGCTCCGCTTGAATGTGGTCTTCTAACTGGCTTGTCGTTGCAAAAGCAGCACTGCAACTGCATTGGAAAACAGACATGCTAGGCGAATAGTATTAGGTAGCACGGAAGATGGGGAGAGGAGCAAAAAGTGAACCAACTCTAGAAATAGCACGGTGAAGTAAACATGGCGGTACTCCACATAGTTAGACCGCGATCAGCCGGGCTAATCCCAAGCGCATGTGACTGGGCATGTGGCAATTGGTCTTCATTTAAATAGCCGGATTTCTAACAGATGCTGGACATTACGAGCAACGTTTCTTCCTTAATATGTTTCTTCCTTAAATACATATATTCACATCGAACTGTTACCAACGGACTCTTCTTACATTATTATCATCACAATCAATCGATGGCGGACCCAAATTGCGACGTCTGCAAGGGCTCAGGCTATGTGGGCCCGAAGAAGGATGTGAAATGTACTGCATGTTAGGCCATCCTAGGTGAGTAAGCATAGCCAGTTCCTAAATGCTGGTCTAACAGGCGCAACAGTAAAAAGTTCAAGTGGCACTGACTTCAAGTCTCGCCCGTTAGCACGAGGCTAACGCTGTTCTCATGCCCCTATGTCTATGATCATCGACTAGCATGGAGAACAAACGAGTGTTGTTTTCGTTTTCGCAATGGGGAGTCTATACGTTAGGCAGCGAAGGCCATGAACGTTTGCTAGGGCATGTGTCCGGCAAGCTAGCGGTGTTCCCTACCTGAGCGCACGGGAAAAATGTCGGTACCGCGAGTCTTCCAGTTAGCTGGCAGTGCAAGCCTCGATTTCGAAGGCTAAGAAGTCTACCAACCTTCGAAATTCAGATAAAAATCGCCTGAATCAATAGTGTGTATGTCATTGTCGGAGCAATAAGTGGTGTATTCGGCCTATGAATCTTTAAGCCGGTCCGACGTGAGCGTGACGTGAGCGTGATAAGATGGTGCGCGCGCATTCTTGTCCTGGCTGGTCCAGCAATATTCTTCATACCGTTTCAAATGTTCTAAAGTATTCCGTTAAGCAACCGTTACTACAAGTTGTGTTTTCCGCGAACTCATTGGTGGGGAATTTCATTTATCAGATCAGGCTGTAGTCAATCACAACTCTCCCTATGGAGTACATTCGTTGTTGCACATCACATCACACGTGTATGCGTTCAATGCAATGGCAAGATGCAAGGGTCACCTATTTGGACCACTAGCACCGGTTCTTGAAGTCACCCTGCAAGATCATATTCATGTGCACACATCTATTATATTGAGCGCCATTTTGTCACGATGAAGTTTGGTACAGCCTACGGTGGGCACGTTGATCCATGAGGCATTCTTGTGGTATTGGCCCGCTAGCGAACTGTTGCTGTCGGAATCATAGACACTGCAACATGTTGGTCCATAAACCTGACTATAAAATGTAATACTTCCCGTAAATTGTGACCTTTTGAACTAGCATCTCAATTATATCTTCAAATTCGTTCCAAGACACCAACAGCAGCTCTTGTCAAGCCCTTCTTTTTCCCCACTATGGCTACCTATGAATGCTACCATTGCCGCTCCGTCACTTCAGACACCCATAAGGGCAAATGCAACACTTGTGACGCCAATCCACACGAGATGTGCGCCGACCCAAAATGTGGACCAAACGCTGCCAAGCATGACCCAAAATAATTTTGCCGCTAGAAACTGGTATATGAACATTCTTCTAGTGTCGTTCGCCAGTGCTAATCAGTGAACAATTGCAGAACTGCAGGGATGCTATACGTCTATATGGATAGAACGTGTCGTTGATGAACAATGGGGAATCTTGTCTTAAGGCCGGGGTTGAATATCATTCAGCATGGCAGGTTTTCGTATCTCGAATACACGCAGCTTATTTTGCAATTCCGTGCCGTCTGATAGTGACTTATGTTCATTATGTGATCTTCACACTATCTTGAGGCATCTATCTCAACTCAACAAATCTCAAGCTTGCGTCGTAGTTGTGGGCTGAGTGAGGCCCAAGCTATGCCAAGCTCAAAATTGGGGGGCCGTGCTATGTCGTCAGTACTTAAGGGGAACCGCATTAAGCCAGTGTTCGGCCTGTCTTGCCCTTTGGCAAAACTTCACAAATCATGGCGACCGATGCCAGCTTACCTCGACAGTATCCCATAACCATAAAAACCTGGGAACGTTGTATCATCATTGAAGAAGATCGAGTCATCAAAAGGGAGCTTCGCAAAGAGGAATTTGGCAGAAAACTAGGCGGTGAGGTCATGTACCCATTCTGGGCTCGTGAACGACTGATAAACGAGGCAGCATCTCTTCAATTCGTCGCCTCCCAAACAAATATACCCGTTCCCACATGTCGATTCTATGATGACCAAGACGGGATCGCTCATCTTGAAACGGAGCGAATCAGGAATGGAGTGTTACTCGACGATCTTGCTGAGCAATCCAAGCCGGCCGCAATCCAAGTCGTCGACAAGGAGATTGAGGATGTGATTATACCACAACTTCGATCGCTACGTCGAAGTTTTATTGGGAGTGTCGACTCCAATCTTCCAGTATTTCCACCACAGCGCGTGTACGAACGAGATCGCCGTCCTTGGCCGCAAATATCTTCGAAAGGCGACACCTTTGTCTTTTGCCATAACGATCTTGGTCCTCCAAATATCTTCATCAACCCAGAGACGTTCAAGATCGTCGGGATTATTGATTGGGAGTTTTCGGGGTTCTTCCCTCCCTATTTTGAGCTTCCATTGTGGAGGGTAGTCGATCGGCAAGATCGACAGGATATGTATGCTACCGCAGAAGAGCGGGAACTTGGTTTCTTTGGGCTCAAGCTGGGTGATTTGCAGGACTGTCTCACGTTGCCGAATTAAAAGGGCTACTGGTCACTGGGTAAAGCGGGGCAGTCTTAGCTATAACTGGCAAAACCTGGAAGCTACAGTGCTGGCTTTCTGGAAGACTTTAAGCAGAGGCTTCAGGCTGAACTTGGGGTTGAAGGTACTCAGATGCACTGCATCTTCCATGGTGTTGGAGCCAGTGCACGATGAATAAGAAGATACTTGCGAGTCAGTGACTTTGTTTGGGCGACTAGCACCTGTTTTAGTGACCTGTTTTTGTTCCGACCGAAAACCTCCTGTAAGGCATGACCCGTAATGACCTACCCTGGACAGGTCTGTACGTAGGATCAATCGAGCCGAAAGCTAGCAAAACTACGGTGACAACACAGAGCAGAAATCTACGTTCGTGTAAACAGTATCTCTTCTCATCGTGGCGCCGTTAACAATAGGCGAAGTCGTACGAATCCCCCTCCCGATTCGTTGATTGCTACTAAATGGCCTACGAAAAGCAGTATCCACCACCCACTGTAGGCGCCAGTTATTTTAACCAGACAACAGGCACTTACTGTACCCTGGTGGACATACTGGGGATAATCGCTAGCACTTCGAGGTGGGGTTACAGGTACGTACTATTGAACGCTCGTGCCTCTGTTACTGTACATAGCTGTTGTCCTGGTAATTTTTAATATCCTAGGCTCCACGGTGTTTTGCGGACCTATTCGTCCAGCGGCCACTACCACACGCATGTGTTCGGAATTTACATCATCATTCGCGACTTGGGCCGTTGTCTATCGGTTCGGACTATTGGATTCTGGCTGTGTAGCTAAGCTAACAAACGATGCATTCTCATCATTCTATGCCGCTGACCTAGTTGTCGAATGTTGTGAGGTTCGATGCGAAAAGGTGTTCCCTCTGATTGCAGCCGGGTGCAAGGCACTAAAAGTGCCCTATTGGAATTTGCATGGGGATGTTCAGTACTAAGTACTTGATAGCATGGAACAAGCACCAAGGATCAACTACTGTAGGTCAGCCCAGTCTGACTCAGTTGAGCCTCGCAAGCGTACTGGGCTTGACACTGGTCTTTCCTCAACACCACGACGCAGCCCACCATTTACTCTTGCGTAAAGATGGGTATCCTCTCACAGCCAGCCGGACTTTTACTTGAGTTCAGCCGTTTTCGTCAAGTTATTACCACACAGCTTCGACAGGGGATCAAACATTCGGATCAGCAATTGCCCTTGATTTACGAGGGCAAGCATCGGGACCCAGCCAAACGCAAGCCGCCGAACCTGCTAAAGTTCGTGGAAACACAAAACTCTCGTTGGACACCATTATTTCGACTCACCTAGAAAGCTTCCCTTCGAGATGGATTCAGAGATTGTAAAACAGAAGAATGGTAGATGCGTGGTGCATTTCTTACAGGAGCGATGCGACCATCTCCACGCGAACAGCCTTCAGCACCTCCTCGGCGGACTTATATTCATGGCTGAAGATGTCGGTTGCTGGTGTTGATTCCCATTTCATTCGGGGGTCAAAGAAGGGTGTGTCCGGCAAGTGACCGCCATCCAAACCAAGCCCCTCACACGTCGATCCACCAAAATCGCACAACCAAACGCTTAGAGATGAGGTATCGACTTGGTTAATTAAGATGTTCTCTAGCCGAAGATCTAAATGTATCACGCCCATCTTGTGTGTATGTACAATCGCGTCGGCTATTTGCTCGCAGATTCCAAAACGTTGCGAAGGGCTCAATTCTGCGTTGTGAGTGTCGATCAGATGAGCGGAGCTGGCCCGTTGTTGATCCTATCCAAAGCCACAAGGGAGCAGATGTGCTGACTGCCGCCAATGCCATACTTAAGCCTGGGAACTTTTTCCACGAAGGGCCAGAATTGTGACACCACAGCCCATCCTCCGAGATCGTCGGTTCCGGCACGACCCTCAAACTAAGGGAAACATTTGGATACTGCTAAAGCGTCCACGCCGTCCTTGGTCGTTTGGAAAGGCTCCAACGTGTGCGAGATCGCAAAAACTTGGGAGTCTTGTTTCGAAGACATTTCAGGTCCTCCCAGGCGTCACGCATGATCTCCCGTCCGGCATAGCATTAGAGACAGCGATGCATCGAATCGGACTATTGAGAAATTCCCTTGGTGGACGAGTGAAGTGGTCCAATGGAGGGAGGATGTCGGTAATCGTAGTAAAGTCAAGCCTAGACTTAGATCAAGCAAGTGGAAAGGGATTTTACAATTAGTCTCTTCTTATTTGCCGGTGTGCTGCTCAAAGTACTTGTGCTGGTGGATTATGCCCCGTTTTATATCACGTCGAGCTCTAATAATACAGATCTCATTCTCGAATTGTCCTCCGCGAAGGTTTCACCCTTATCTCTCTCACTTTCTAGCTTCTTAGTGGTTTTTCCGCTCGTCCTGCCAAGCCTGCGTTTCCGCTTGTTTGGCACCAACTGCGCTAGAGGAGGTCGAAGCGGTTGGAGCAATGAAGCACGCTCAAAGTCGATCAGCACGACCCCATTCGTCTCGGGATTGAACAACATGTTCGCCCATCGCACATCCTGGTGAACCACCCCCACGTGGTGTATAGCCTGCAGGGCCCGAAGAGCCTTATCTGGGAGGGATTTCTGCCCGTCGTTCACCCCCTGCGGAATACTAAGCCCACCCCAAGATAGAAATGTCATATGCACAACATAGACTCGATGGTCGTAATAATAAATCTTGTTCATGGATCGGAGGTCAATGGCGCCCAGGAACACGGGCACATACATACCTTGGACTGGCCTAAGCCGCTGATAGATGGCGGCCTCGTGCTCGAGGTCCTTGACAAAAGCCTGGATGGTGCCCTTGCTAACAAAGGTGTAGCCATAAGCAAGGAGGGTTACCTTAAAAAGTACACTCCTCGCACCACCATCGCCTAGTGGTGTGATCCCGTCGTCAAGAGACTGCTCTAGCTGCTCCTGGAGGAGGCGAATCCACGTTGCATGATCCACAGGATGACGCTCACAGTCGCTACCATCACCCTTGCGGTGAAGTATCACGTTCGGGCAACGCATATCCAGAAACAGCCCTTGGACCAGCCCCGAAAGGCATCTTTGTGAACAGTATCGCTGCTCCTGCACACCACTCTCCCACCGATACGCCAGACGCTGGCTACGCCGAGCCCCTCCTGTATTTCTCTCGGCAGGAGTGGGAGTATCCGGTGGTTTTGGTGCTGCTTCTTCATCATCGTCGGATGATCCTGACGAATCCTTTCTTGGCTGTTCCTTAGACACTCCATCAGTGGATCGGCGTCTCCTTCGACGGAGAAGGTGCGGTGAGCGATCGACCTTTTCGTAGGTTGTAGGTACATAGCAAGACGAATTTTCTGGCGATGCCGATCGTTCATTTTCTGGAACAGAACGTAGTGTCGTTTCGAAATCCTCAGCCCACTTCTGAAGGCCATTCATCGCTCTCCGGCGCTCCTCCTGCCCGTGCTGCCGACGTTCTCCAGATACCCCGAGCGCTATCAGTGTGAACGCTAAGTATTGACCAACAGCTGAACAGATGTTGGCATTGTTCGGATGAGCCAAAACCTCTGGACCAGGTTCCGCCAGATGATAGTACACGGTTTGGGGTTCGGCCCAATCGACTTTGAGAAACACAATCGTCTCGCCCGTAGTGAGCAGGCCATACTCGAGGCCGCTTTGCATCATGTAATGGTATGTCTGCGTGATGGCCGATGCCACCAACCGCTCAGCGTGGTACTGAAAGCGCGCGTCAGGATCTGCAGAGGTCGGTATTAACTTTCGGTTTACCACTTCCTCGTAGATGCTCATGGCCCGCAGCCCTACACGCAGGTGCGGAGCGGTCAGCTTGTGAGGCGGCTTGTACTCGCAAACATAGACCATGGTGCGTAGTGCCGACGTGGAGCTGTCGTCTCGGTAAACACAGATCTGGTCTGGCCGTAGCTGGTGGAGATCGCGTCGGTGGTTTGGCGTCTGCGGTCGTGATGCTGGAGTTTCCCTTGCCACAACCTCCTCAGCGATATCACTAATAGCGTGAGGGTGGTTCTCGAAAATGATGCCATCCCCAATTTGATAGACGCTGCCGACCTCTTCCACCTTGAGTTGTTCTAGGATGGCCCTGACCGGATCCTCCACGCTATTGTGTAGGAAATATTCGAGGGTCTTCTCGTCCGCGATCGGCCGCCGCGAAACCCTGTTCCCCAGGCCGGCCAGGAAGTTCCGGTTCTCGAAATAACGGCTCTCGGTAGGGAAGGTATCGTAGAGTGTGCCGAAGACGATTCTTTGCTGCTCGAGGAAGTCAGGCCACGGCCTCAGATTTTCCGGGCACCACTTATCGCGTGGATTGGTTATGGCACCCCTCGATGTCAGCTTCGGGTCTGGTTCGATGGCGAATTTAGAGAAGACGGAGGTATGGCAAGCGGCGATGTATTCGTCTAATGTTGTTCGTCGTGTCTGCTCTTCTGAGATATCGGCTCGTTGCTGCTCCCTCTCGGCGTGTTGTCGCTCCTCTTGTAGTTCTCTCTCTGCTTCTTCGGCGCGTTGCTGCTGCCTCTCGGCACGTCGCTGTTCCCTCTCGGCGCGCTGTCGCTCCTCCTGTCGTTCTCTCTCTGCTTCTTCGGCGCGTTGCTGCTGCCTCTCGGCACGTCGCTGTTCCCTCTCGGCGCGCTGTCGCTCCTCCTGTCGTTCTCTCTCTGCTTCTTCGGCGCGTCTTACGGCCTCTCGCAGTAAGTATTCCAGCTCGTTTACATTTCTTTGTCCAGCCATGGTGCGTGAATTGATGTCGTAGTGAACGATGAGTTATTGACTTCTACTTGTGCTGATATTTTGAGTGCGAGCCTAATTAAAATGGGTCCACTGAGCGTTGCGAGGGGTGACGACTATTAGTAATCCATCCTGCTAAGCAATGTGCAGTTACAAGTCTACAGCGCTCTAGTACATTCAGTCTGTGGATTCAGCACACTCCCCTCTAGCCCTCTTCATCCTGTAAGACAGGTATGCGAGGACAGCGTACATAGGCTCGCTTGAGAAGAAGCACATTTTCTTCGGTCCCCTACTGTGCATGTTGCTACATAGCCAGCAGAGAGGCCAAACTTAGTAGCAATACCCCATAAGGTTGCCGCTGAACTGGATGGACTGTTGGGGAAAACGAGGTTTTCATGCACATACTGACTATTTCTGGGCTGTTCAAAAGGGAACTACTTATTGCCTCGATTGGCCGAGATGGGCGTATTCACCCAAGAGCTGACTCCCGCAA
Organism: Apiospora kogelbergensis; assembly: GCF_038363985.1. NCBI lineage: Eukaryota > Fungi > Ascomycota > Sordariomycetes > Amphisphaeriales > Apiosporaceae > Apiospora > Apiospora kogelbergensis. The sequence goes on from NW_027117437.1 coordinate 98,557, forward strand.
GGGAAACACAGGCAGTGGCCTGTGTCGAAGCTTGCAAGGTAAAACAAACCTATTTAATGTTCATCTCTGCGCGACTTACTACGAAGTACATTTAGGCACCGAATTGTAGAGTCAATTTACTATAAAGAGCACCGTAACGTAATCAAGGTGACGTTTCTTATTACCATTAATAGCCAATATCGTTAATAAATGGACCCAGCTACGATTAAGAAGAACTGCCTGGCTATTTCTCATCATCCTGGTTGTGATGGTGGTGGTTCCACGAGGCATGAGTTTATTTTGAATGATTCGTTCATCACTTAAACAGCACCATGGGCATCCGGGTTGCGTGCCACGGTTCTTATATTTCAGGACCCCTCTGGTTGTGAATTATTGAAATCCAGGCCTGTACTATCTAAGTTAGGGCTGCGGGGTAGCTGACAGCCAGGTTGCTATAGTACGGTTTGGCAATGTGAGCTAGAGAGGAGTCACTTGTTTCTGCTAAGCTACACAGGCCGGGCTTTGTACATAAAAAGTTGGAAGGCACCCATCCTTTTCGGATGCTTAACTCGTCTGCGACAAATCGATCGCACTCGTTAACTGCAGCAGCTTCTTCTAGACGGATTGAAATCATTCCATGCTAGTCTCATAGCGCAAGATGACCATAGCCATGTCCCTAATGGCCATCCACTGTACTACGTCGAACATGGTCGGGGCTATGGCACCTTTGAAAGAGGCCAGTAATTAGGTCCAGTTGACGACGTAACTAACATTCCAGGTCGTACGGAGTACAAGACCAAGTTTTGAGGTGCAGCCTATTTAGAGTGGATCCACTGAGCGTTGCGAGGTGACCATAATGGCAGCCTATGCAGGAAGTGAAGAGCAATGGCGCGTGCAAAATTTGCGCAGCTTATTCATTTTCATTGCCGTTGGCAACCGGTAAAGTACAGTAAAATCCAGGTTCAGCGTCCGCCTCTCTGATGTCAAAAATAAGAACCCGAAGTACTGTGGGGCGCCTGCGCTGTGCGTAAGCGATGTGGGAGAAGTACCGGTCATCGCCAAGCAAGATTCTCGTAGGGCTGCATATTTGGTGCTGACATGTACCGCTACCGCTGAGCTCTGTACTCCGTCTGCCTTGGAGCCAACAGTGGATCAGTGTATTACACCTTGGACAGAAAGGCAGCTTTGAGCTGACTGGTCGTACTGTGTGTGCAATTGGACATACAATCGGATCTTCCCAAACCCCCAAGTGTCAAGACCCGTAAAAGGACTCGTGCAAATCTGAGGCATACATATATAGGGTGCACTCTGTTCACTCTTGCATCTGTTTCTAGCTACGATCTTGAATGTTTAGCACCATTTGCTAAATAATCAGGCAACTTCGCGGCTTTTGGGATGTAAACACTTGAAGTAAAGGAATTCCAAGTCACGTGATGTGAGTCATATCCTTTGTTGCGCGTCACCCCACTCATGGATTGTGTTTCTCGTCCGCCCCGAGTCTTCACTGGCCTCCTACGTTTCGCCACCTCCTGGTCGTAACAAGCTACGGTCTAGAATAATTCTAGCATAGCCATGGAAGACACGAACTTTGAGATCCCCTCTTTTCACTTTGAGGATGCTGGTCTTGATTTTAGCACTCCCGTTGTCAGCCCGAGCGGGAGTCTTACTCGCTTTGGCGGGCCGTGGAGGGGTGGACAAACGACCCCCGAGCCTGGTGCAAGTGCGCCTGACTCGATTCCTTTGCTTTACACCATTACGTGGAAGCTACAGCTACGGAAAGGAAGAATCACTAAACTTACTGAAGATACTATAGAGGATATCGAACTTGCGCCCGGTGCGTACTGGAACGAAGTCCTACAGTCCGAACTCGCGATCCTTGTGCAAAGCAAATTACCCGAGCCTCGATACCAACCTGACGAGACGTCGATTACCGTATCCAACTCCAAACGCGGCGAGCGACCATTCCAGAAGCGCTTTAATAAACTGTTAATCGATTGGACGGTTATAGAAAGCAAGCTAAGGTTCTGGAGAAACGAGGGCAACAATCTAAAAGTTGCCATCTCGTTTATCTATAAAGAGGCTCAGGCGGCAAAAGACGGCAAGACAGGACGTGGAGCTACTAAGAAACACACTGCTGCGTTAAACAACCTAGTTGCGCAGCAGGAAGCATCTGGTCATCGTCCCGTCTGGCGGGACGTTTACCAGCTTATGGAATGTGTTAGCGCCGCCTGCACGAATCGAGGGTTCTCTTGCTGGCGTAACAACGAGAAGCATTACAAACTTGACAGTGATATCATGGACCGGCTTGTCGATTTTGCCAAGGAAGGAAATAAGCTGGACACGCATGCCGATGTGCCGCAAAGGATTCGTGACGTGATCTGCACACGTACGGAGGAAGCAGAGGCGCGTAGACTGCGGAAAAGGAAGGCCTCTGATTCGTTGCCCGTCACTGTGCGCGTGCTCTGTCACGGGCACCGTGATGGTGCCTTAGCAGAGTGTTCCGGGGAAGGTCAGTCGGTAGAACTTGATATCACGGTGCCAAAGGACCAGGCCCCAGTTCAGTATAGCCATTGGCTTAGTGCAAGAGTCGACAATCAGAGATGGCGGGATGCATACACGCTAGCTGGCAAGGTTGCTGTGGATAAGGGTTACGATCTTCGTTGGTTGTTTACCCACCAGAAACTCGGCAGGGATATGCTGATCGAGAATGGAGTCTTGGAGGGCATTGCCGCCACGTTTGTAAGTGAGATTTTAGACTGGACAAGAGATTCCTGATAGATCGAGCTACAGTAGTGTGCCTTCTATTCTAATTCATGTAATGTTTCTTCTCGAGGTTGCTCAACATAAAGACCGGCATTCCGAAAATGACCCTCTGCACTGCTCTGTTGACTACCCACGGATTTGGCACATGACTTTACATAGCTTTCAAAGTCCCTCTGAATGAGGCTGCTATTGCCTTTGCGCTGTGACTTAATGCATGCCTTGACCTGCCCAAAGAACTCCTCAATAGGGTTGGTTCGTGGAGTGTATGGCGCGATGAAGTCCGTCTTCACACCGGCGTCGCGGCACATCTGCTGGACTTTTTCGGAATAATGAAACCCAACATTATCCATGATGAGCACCGTCTCAGGCTGCGGCCACTTACCACAGTGACAGAGTAACTGGTCGATGAAGTCTTCAAACGTGGTCTTGTCTACTGACCCGTAGAAGAAGCGGGACAGCTTCAGGCCGTTCTGTGTGTATGCAGCAAGCATTGACAGTCTATTGTCGCGTTGGAATCTGGCCTTCTGTACGGGCGTGATTCCTTTCGGAGCCCACCCCTTCCGCCGGAACATGCCAGGCTTGTCGAAGCCAGACTCATCAATAAACACTAAATGATACGATCGGCATCCCAGCATCTTGAGTCTGTACTGGTAGAAGTGTCGTAGCTCGGGTTTCTGTTGCTGGGCCACGCGGCGCATCACCTTAAGAGTCATTGTACGCTTATCCAAAGCTCGAGAAAGACTTGTCGCAGATACTTCTACATCAAACTCTCTACTAATAAAATCGATCATCTCACGTCGGTCCATATCAGGCTCTTTCGCAAGCTGATGGCAAAGTGCTATCTCCATAGTGGGAGTGATCTTGGGGTCGGGACCAGGACGGGTGGAAGGTACTGTCGTCGTTCCGTATCGTGCGTGCGTCAATCGTGCTCGGCGGACGGCGCGTTCGCTGCAAGGGATATCTTTGACAATTTCGTCATTATCCGATCCTCGAGTAATCATGGAGAGCATCTTCTCGTGCTGAGATTTCGACAGTCGGGGGGCCATATTGATGGTCTTGTTCGGGAGTTTGTTAGGAATCGAAATGTGAAGGGTTGCAGGTTGGAAATAGCGAGACAAGAGCGCCGCAGATAGGCCATTAGTCGAAGTCATGGTGCCTATGGAGCTTTGGTTTCCTCTCGGTTAGTGGCAGCAGGTCTAGCTTTTAGTGGACAACCAACTAGACCACGGGGCCCCATCTGCTAAAATAATGAACAGGGTGCCTGGACAGGGACAGTGCTCTTCACTACTTGGGTTGTCTGGTCGGGCTAAACTCTGTTCTGACGACGTACTCCATATTGAATAACGAAATGTCGAAAGAGAAATTCTCATCCAGCTTGATACCTGTCAGTAGCCAAACTGACTGTTTGACTCGATCACCACGCCCTGTATCCCCTCCTTCGAAGTCGGTCGCAGCACCTACCAGGCCATAATGCTGATTGGACGGAGACGCTCGCAAAGTCGCGCGGGGTTGTCCATCGCCGTCATGTCAGCCGCATCAGGCTGGCGCCTACAGCATCTGGGCCATCTCGAGACTCGACACACCCGACGACTTCACTACCCTAACGGAGACGCCAGAAGCATTGAAAGAATCAACCATTATACCTCTAGACCGACGTTGTACCAGCATAAACCCAATGGATTCGAGCAACATTCCTAGTCCGCCTCTGAGGATCCTTTCGCTCGGTACGTCTCCGGTGTTCGTATATGATGCACTTTCTAACAGTTCAAGATGGCGGCGGCATCCGGGGAAATCCAGCCTCCTGATCCTGGAGAACATTATGGAGCGCATTCGTGAATTGAAAGGCCTCGACCGAGTCCCTAGGCCATGCGAATACTTCGACCTAATCGGCGGCACGAGCACAGGCGGGTATGCTTCCCCTTTGCCCCATCCGCCTCACCTATTAATAACCCGACCAGGATCATTGCGATCATGCTTGGGAGACTAGGAATGACGATCGACGAATGCATACGAGCGTACGGGAATGTCGGCCGGGCCGCCTTCACCCCGAAACGGACACTCCTACCGATTGCCCCGCCGAAAGGTGCCTTCTCTGCTACAGCCCTCGAGGGTGCGATTAAACAGGTCGTTCGAGAACACTGTACGGAACCGACGTGTGTAACACAGCGAAGTCAAGGTCGGCCCACCGCCAACACCTGCCCCCATGACGATCTACGGTTGCGTGACGCAACATGTACAAAGACGTACGCTATTATATTATACTAGGAGGTGGCACTCCAGCAGGCAATGCTAACCTCCCGCAGTGTCGTTCTAGCGATCACGAAGGCGAACGTTGATACGGGCCCCACCCTCTTCACGACATACGACTCGTCTACGACTTTCCAAGACTGTACGATCTGGCAAGTTGCCCGTGCGACCTCGGCCGCGACGACGTTCTTCAAATCTATCGAACTTGGCCGAGACAAGGTCGAATTCATCGACGCCGGTTTCGGGTATAACAACCCATGCGAGGTTCTTGTCGGCGAGGCCAAGAAGCAGTTTCCCGACCGCAGCCAGTTACAAATCTTAAGTATCGGCACAGGGCTTGGGGATGTCCTCGACATCCATGACTCCCGACTGTCCATCCTGAAGGCGCTGCAAAGGATGGCGTCAAGTTCGACAGCAGTGGCAAACAGACTTGGCGACCAATATAGCGATGGAGGACAGTACCACAGATTCAACGTTGAGCGCGGATTGGTCGATGTTGCGTTATCCGATTGGCAACAGACGAGCAAAATATCGGCCCATACATATAACTACCTGCGGGAGAAAGAGCGGGAAATCCGGAGATTCGTACACACCCTTATCGGACCAGAGAACGTATCAAAGCAAACTTCTAGTTCTCCCCGTAAGTGGCTCTATCTCCATCTACTAAAAACAAACCATATTATTTTTGTCTAAGTTAATATTTCTACAGCACGCGTCATTTCCCTCCCATCTATTCGGAATAAGAACTTTACCGGTCGAGTCGCTATACTAGAAGAGCTCCAAGATAAGCTGTTCTTGCTTCGAGCCTGCCAGAAGCTTGCTATAGTCGGGCTCGGCGGTGTCGGGAAAACTCAACTCGCTTTACAGTTTGCGCATTGGGTGCGTGAGAAGTATCCTGACTATTCCATTTGCTGGTTGCCGGTCTTGAGCGTCGAGGGTTTCAATCAGGCCTACCTCGATATAGGGAAGAAGTTCGGCATTCATATCGATAGGGAGAAGGAGAATCCGAACGATACGATACGAAAGCATCTCAGCTCAGAAGAAGCAGGGAAATGGCTTCTGATAGTCGATAATGTGGATGACGCAGGGATGGTTCTCGACGCAGCCGGCGTACACGACTGCCTACCGGAGAGTGAGACTGGCCTTATGATCTTTACGACGCGGTCAACGAAGGTCGGTCTCGCAGTAGCGGGAACCGATCTGATTGAGCTCCACGAGATGAACGAAGCAGAAGCAAGGGATCTATTGGAGAAATCTCTTTTTCGAAAACAACCCAAGGACGAAGGGACAGTGGCCGAGTTTCTGCGTGAACTCGCCTATCTACCTCTGGCCATCACCCAAGCTGCTGCATACTTGAACCGAAACCAACTATCTATCAAGAGGTACCTCGAATTAGTACGTGGTACTGAGCAGGACCTAGTCGATCTAATGAGTAAAGAGTTTAGAGATCATACGCGGTATCGAGGGGCGCAGAACGCAGTGGCGACCACCTGGCTAGTATCTTTCGACCAGATACAGGCTTCCAACAGGACCGCAGCTGCACTGCTATCATTCATTTCGTGCGTCGAGCCGAAATCCATCCCACGCTCGCTCCTTTCAATATCATCTTCAGAGGTCGAAATAACCGAGGCGATCGGCACGTTGTTAGGATATGCATTCCTAGTCGATCGTGGGGATGGTGAGGTGTACGACATGCATAGTCTTATTCACTTAGCCACCAGAATCTGGCTTCAGAAAGATAAGCGCACCGAAGAGACGATACTAAGCGCACTTCAGCATCTCAACGCAATCTTTCCCTCGAGCGATTATACAAACCACCTAACGTGGCAAGCTTACTTGCCACACACCGCCAGGCTACTTGACATAAGTGCTATTTACCAGTTCGAAATCAGAGTGGATCTTCTGTATCAAGCTGGACTTTGTCTCTACACTGACAGACGGTTCAAAGAAGCTATCGAACATCTCCAAGAGGCCTATGTACGGCGGAGAGAAAGTCTACCTGAAATAGACAGCGACCGACTTGCATCAGAACACGCGCTCGCAAGCGCCTACCTCGACGACAGGCGGATACCCAACGCGATCGAGATGTTCGAGCACGTGGTTGAGGTGCGGAAAACAACGCTGGGCGAGAAGGATCACTCTCGACTCAATTCAGAACACGAGCTCGCAAGAGCCTACTCTAACGCCAGGCGGATCCCCGAGGCGATCAAGATACTGGAGCACGTGGTCGAGGTGCGGAAAACGACGCTAGACGAGAAGGATCACTCTCGACTCGCGTCAGAACACGAGCTCGCAAGGGTCTACTTTAACGCCAGACGGATTCCCGAGGCGATCGCGATATTAGAGCACGTTGTCGAGGTACGGAAAACGACGCTGGACGAGAAGGATCACTCTCGACTCAATTCAGAACACGAGCTCGCAAGAGCCTACTCTAGCGCCAGGCGGATCCCCGAGGCGATCAAAATACTGGAGCACGTGGTCCAAGTACGGAATATGACGCTGAACGAGAAGGATTACGAGCGACTCACGTCAGAACACAGCCTCGCAAGCACGTACCTCTCCGTCGGGCGGATTCCCGAGGCGATCGCGATACTGGAGCATGTGGTCGAGGTGTTAAAAGCGACGCTGGACGGAAAAGATCACTCTCGACTCGCGTCAGAGCATAACCTCGCCAGCGCCTACCTTAGCAATAGGCGGATCCCCGAGGCGGTTGAAATCCTGGAGCATGTGGTCGAGGTGCGAAAGACGATACTAGGCGAGAAAGATCACGATCGACTCGCGTCTGAACACGAACTTGCAAGCGCATACCTTAAAAACAAACGGATCCCCGAGGCGATCGCGATATTGGAGCACGTTGTCGAGGTGCGGAAGACGACACTGGACGAGGAGGATCGTGATCGGCTCGATTCGGAACACGAGCTCGCAAGGGTCTACTTTAACGCCAGACGGATCCCCGAGGCGATCGCGATATTGGAGCACGTTGTCGAGGTGCGGAAGGCGACACTGGACGAGGAGGATCGTGATCGGCTCGATTCGGAACACGAGCTCGCAAGGGTCTACTTTAACGCCAGACGGATCCCCGAGGCGATCGCGATATTGGAGCACGTTGTCGAGGTGCGGAAGACGACACTGGACGAGGAGGATCGTGATCGGCTCGATTCGGAACACGAGCTCGCAAGGGTCTACTCTAGCGTCAGGCGGATCCCCGAGGCGATCGAGATACTCGAGCATGTGGTCGAGGTGCGGAAGATGACACTAGGCGAGAAGGATCACGATCGACTCGCGTCTGAACATGAGCTCTCAAATGCTTACCTCGAAGCCGGCTATCAGATCCGAGACGCGGTCGAGGTCTCGGAGCATGTCAAGGCCGTCCATAGGGACCAATTGGTGGAAGATGATACAGACTACGAAAGTCTTGCTGATACTGTCTTCGATTCGGCACCGTCAATTGGAACGTCAGACTCTTCTGTTCAAACAGATGGATTTCGAGTCGCTATTACCCTAGTGACTAATGCTCTCCTCGATGATAGCGAACTACAAGACCTATTGACAACTGCTCATCGAAAAGCCCAGCGTCTAAAATTCAATAGGAAAGTGTCGAAGCTCCTGATTGAATTTGGAAAATCACTCCAAGACGAAAGGAAGGAAGTTTCCCAAAGTCGATTACCGAAGTTCGTAATACGACATGCAGTTGAAATATCTACGGGGCTACGGAATAGTCTAGCCAACAATGTCCCCAGGACCCTCAATCTCCAGGACCTCGGTCTCAACCCAAGTCAGGGGCAGCGCATGGAAAAGTGGGTGATTGACCAATTATCTTTCAGTCGCGCTACATTCAAAGGCGCCAGACACGTTGAACCCCCAGATGATACTTCACATACTGAGCCGTCCCCTGCTGGGCTGATCGATGAAACAACCCACAATTCGCCTGTCCAGAACCAAGATGACGATAATAGTGACACTTTGAGCGACGAATCAAACGTAGATATCCCGGCAGACGAGAGTATTCCGGCGGACGAGGGTTTTCGAGGAACTGATTTCCAGGCTCAAATTAAAGCCTCTAAGGATTTGATGCTTGCCTCAGACGCTACTTCGCAATTGCGTCGAAGCCTTAGGCAATGGCTGTATCCAGAGAATCAAGCCAAGAATAACATAGCCCCGATGATGGCAACCAGCACGACGTCCGTCAAGCACAGCAACCATGATGACAGGCTTTCTATCAATGTCACCCACCCTAACGAGGATCTAGCGCAACGATGCTACGAAAACGACAACTTCGTAGAAGTGCAGTCGCGGCTCGGTGCCGACGTCGAGGAGAGCCGCCCCTTGTTGGGTGTCGACATTGGGGAGAGTCGCGCGTTTCTCAGTAGCGATATTCACGAAAACCAAGTACGACCTCGGTTTTCTAACATCGCGAAAAGGCGAAGGTTTCCGGTTCTGTCTGCAAAAACCCGGGAATTAAGACTAAAGGTTTCTCAGTACATGCTTCCAAGCATGCCAATGTTCTTCGATAGTATTTTTGAATCATTCCCTCGATTTTTGGAATCATCAATTCGGCCCGGCACAACACGCATAAGATGGAAATGTGTAGGTTATTCATCTGTATGTTATCCCACAACCTGCCCTCAATTTCTAATACCGTTCACAGGATTGTGGGAAGTGGCTATCAGACGACATAGTCGAGCTTGAGCCTGGAGCTGCGGAGGGACTTGAACATGATCTCGAACAGCTGAGAAGCAATGTTCCTTCAGGGGATGATGGTCAAGATCAAACCACTTCCCCTAAGCCGCTCCGATCTATACTCAATTTATGCTCTTCGACAGGAGTATGGATTTGGAATCATGTCACCCACCTCTTCGGGAACAAGCAAGGCTTCACGAATATAGATTCCATGCTGCGCAGCGCTCGTCCACCGATGAGTGGTACACATACAATACCTCGAAACAACGAGACAACATTGCAAACTGTGGATACAGGAAGTTCGGATGCACCACTTCTACTACTGTGTGTCGGCCACAGAGCGTCAGCGGTACAATTGCATCATATATCCCTTAAGGACATCAATCATGACAGCAATCTCTTTGATCTTCTCCGCGACAGGTACGGAAGGCTTCACGGAGTCAGATCGTGGTTTACTTTGCGAGGCTTCAAAACAATGCATCTAGCAAAGGTATATTGATTTATACTCTCCTTTCTCTCTCGCTCATCCCTTTGGCTGCCTTTGGGTCTCCCTGTACTTAGCATTCGGACTAATAATGAAACACATAGTTTGAAGTGGATGATAACGGCATATCTTCTATATACCACCACGATGACTGCAGCCGGACAAAATGTGGTTGCCTCCCTCCAGAGGAAATGGTCGGCCCAGATCAAGCCTACCAATGCGAGCCAGCACCTAAGCAGCCACCACGAAGCCTCCCAGCCTTATCATCTGTCCACTTGAGTCACTATTTTCGTCAGAAGCACGCTTTCAAGAAACTGCAGACAAAAGTGTTCCGTCAGGTTCCAAAGCGAGTATCTGGAGAGTTTGAATTGACTTCACCCGATGTCCTAACCGAATATGGCTGGGGTATTTATATAGAGGAGGGTTGGCACTGGCTAACTATTAAGTTGCTTGTTGTTTTAGTGTTCATCGTAGGAAGTCTGCTCTTTGGGGTTACTTGGGCGGTCACTAAAGGGGACATCCAGAGTGGCTTCTCGATCACATCGGCTTGGATAGCAGTGGGAGCTATGCTGCTCGCCTACATGGCGCTGCGCGATGACTGAGGTTTACATCACCCTACGAAAGAGACGGTTTGGTGTTTGAACTGGCCACGAAGAGATTATGTAGTAACGCAGGGTGACTTAGATGAATCAGTCAGGATGTGGTTGGATCAGACGAGGCGAGTCAGCCGAAACAACGGCCTGGATGGCGACATCACGACCATGACTCGTCGTGGTGATTAGACGTGCAACGAGAACTGGTGTATATAGACAGACCAATGGCACCTAGATAGCCTCTTGGGTCCTTGATCAATAGGTAGCTCTAATCTACATGCTGCTACACCCCTCTGTGGTCACGACATATTAATTACATCAGAACCTAATAGAGCATACCATCTCCCAAACCAAGACTTATGGCATCATGTTTATGTACTTGACATTGCGAAGGCTTTTTATTACGAGATTTTATGTTGTGGCTCCAGGCCACCAGTCACCTGTGGCTGCCTGTTTCCCCATGGTAGATTAGCTAGCAAGCCAGAGTGGTTGTAGATAGAGCATGACAACATCATCATTGCATCTCCAGCCTTTTGGTCCCAACACACCACGGACCCAGGTCAATGGTGTCCTCAATGAGTTTCGCAAAGACATATGTGAGCATTCGGTCAGCGTGGTAGGGACTGAGATGGAGGGGGTTCAAAGCCTTGGTTTCAGCATCTATCTACCGGGCCTTTCTCATGTCATATATACAGGTCCTTGGTGCCTGAGCGCATACCAATTCATCCCTTCTGAACACGTGCTTACTATATGGGACGCACAAAACCTTGATGTGCCCTCCATTTCAAACTGGACAATGCTATAGTGTGCTGCCACATCAGATTGGTCGCTCATAACATATCTATTCGCACACTGGTTGCTAACAAGACACTCCTTCATATAACTGATCAATTGTACTATATGCGAAACGCGATACCAGAAGGAATAGGAGTCTGAGAGTAATGTTTTGGAACAAGATATAGTATGGGCGTCCAATTATAGCCGTTATTAGAGCCTTAAGTAATTTCGTTACTTGCCTGGTGGTAGCGGTACATGTAAGCGCCAGAAATGCATCGCTCGAGCGCTTTTGTGGGGCGCTGACGGGTACCTATAACTCACTAGGATACACGGTGCAGGAAGCCCCACAGTACTTTAAACGGATATTCTTCATATATCCATTGCGGACGCTGAACCTGGATTTTACTGTACGACAGAAGAATAAAAATAAGATTATAGGTTCATGCTACATCTTCAAGTCTACGTATCGCTCTCTTCTGGATTCACCCGTCCTGAATTACCTGGGGTCGGCTGTGGCCCACTTCTGTTCGGTATATTTTCTGGCCCGTAAATCAGCGGGGTTGGATACTGCTTGCCCTACGGCCGGCGCAATTAGCTAGGGCCACCTTCATATGCATCATGAGTGCCTACAATTTGACTGCGCTGTGGTGGCCAGCTTGGATTATCGGAAGAGGAATACTCAATCCACCGGGAGTTCATATACATGGCCATGTACATTTCAGCTCCACAGAGTTCATGGAATTCGTCCAGTTTTCTGATTATTGTAAGTCGCCGCCTACGGAGCCTTGCCATGTCCTGTTTGTGTTCTCTTTGCGCGCGCGTCGTCGTCGCTTTAGTAACTCGAATACATGAGTGAGTCTTGGGGTTCATGTTACTATAAGTTGAATGTTGATAATTACAGCAATGCCTTCTTGACAACCGTGTAGTATGTGAGTGGACAGGCGCTGATGAACTGCTTTCAGAGGCCTTGGAGAGAGCTATATACATGCCTCTGTGCGGCAGCAGTTCTGACGGACACTGTAACTATGCAGGATTGCTGCTATCACGTTTCAGGTTACGGTTTCTGGAAATCAGACATTACTAAATCTAGAAACTGGTATATTGTTCCTGGTTCTAAACAATCTACCCTACTTTAACCCAGCCATGTCTGCTCCTTCCATGCAGTCCCCGTGATCATCTCTCATTCCATGTAACTCTAAATTCGAGCGGGCAACTGCGGTAAATGTATTCGATGACGGCTTGGATCGTGAGCTGTGTATTCTCAGATAGCAATGTACCCTGACTTACTAGATGACCGACCTTAGCCTTGAGTTGCTGGAGCTCAGCGTTCGCCACTCGCAACTTTTCCTCTGATTCTGCTAGTCTTACTTGAGTGTCGAGGAGATCGGAGGAGGTAATCTCAGAAGCCACCTTCCATGCCGCACAGCAAACATTGGACTGGCTCAAGAGATATTTGGTGGTATTGTGGAACTCAATCTCATGACTGAGCATCATTGAAAGGACGGCATCACTGTTCGACTCCATGATGTCGGGACTTGTCAAGATAAGGTTGGAATAATTTACAAGATTTCAAGAAGCTATATATCTAAGCTATGCCTTCCGGGCGGCTGAGGTTGTACATGATTGGGTGATCAAAGAAGTAACCGTCTGCACTGCAGTAATGGTTGTGTACAGTGTACTAAGCGCTGAAGCGGCTGGAAGCATTGGTCCCGTGGAAGTGACTTTTGGACCCTCGGGAGATTTGATCGTTGTTTCTGGCGGCACTCGACTCGATGATTGGGTGGTCACGGTACTGAGCGTTGTCATAGACGCGCCGGGCTGGTTCCAAGAGGTGGAGTGAGCGTCTAGGGTGTTAGTTGCCTGGATTTGTGTGTCCAAGAAGGTTGTCGTCAGTGATTGGCGGGTCGAGACTACGGTTTCGACGAAAGTACTGGACCCGGAGATGGATGTGACTAGTGATGTAAGGCGCGATGACACCTCCTGGATGCAGCCGATCTTTCCTTCCTGGTCAGAAGTGATCAACTCAGGACTGTTGGTGCCGTTGGTGATGACTGCCTTCGTGCAGGTGGGGGGCGGGTTGCCCAGCGCACTTCCTGTATCTCGATTAGTGCTACCCTCCCCACAAAGTGTTGGTTTGGAAATGTCACCAAAATAGGTACGCATCCCCATTCGGTGCTTCGGTCGGCACGCCAAATGCTGCTACCTGTGTGCCCATACAGGGAAGCCGGCCGAACGAGAAAACGACGGGGGAGAAAGTTGTCATCAGTAAAGACGAGTCTGGCCTCACACGGCTTGCCGAGAACGTTGTTGATTCTGGGATCTGGTTAGCTCCAGACCATGCCGTTCTACATGACACCTACGAGACTTGCACCGGTGAACCCGCCACCAGTTGCATGGGCGGTTGTTCCAAGCATGCCCTTGGCGTGCTAATATTGGTGAAGCTCATGGCGGAAAGCGGCAAGAAGGTCTTCATGATGATAAGCGCGCGTGTCTAAGGAAAGGCCTCAGTGGTCAGACGCCAGCGTTTCTTGCTGTATATATCTAGTAGCTCCCAAATCCCGGAATCTATTTTGGGAAAACGAGCGGTCGTTTTCCAGAACGACACAGCTAGTTTACAGTAACCTGAAAATACACTTTCAAAGAGCCATAAGAAGCGCGCAAAAGACAGGCACCGAAAATACCCTGGAAGCCCCAACCAGATCGAATTCCAATTCACAGAACAAATCATGTTTTCAGACACGGAGTACAACATGACATTTGGAGAGGACGTTCTCAATACGCAGGAGATATTGGCGGGTCCCACTTCGTCAGAACTGGTGGCCCCGGCTCTTGAGTGCAGCAATTGTAAGATGTAAGTCTACTTTTTCGATGAGCATGCTCCTTACTCAACACTTCTAGCCTGTTCCGACACATCATGCAGAAACTCGAGCATCTAGAGGCCGAGTTGGGGAAAAACAACCACCTTGAGCGGCGGTTCGACCGTGTCGATCAGGAGCTATCTCGGAACAATAGATTAGAACGGATCGAGCGGGATCTGGTGAGAGTCGGGGACTCGACAGTTGCTTTAGCGAATGATCTACGGAACTTTTCCGTGGACGTTCATTCACGACTGAAAGATGGTGCCCACCAAGCATGTTAACAGGGTTGGGGCCCCTCATGTACCTCGTAAATGTAAGATAGCAATCAATTGAATCGATCCCTTGTGGATTGTTCGTCTAGCGCGATGCAGACTTGCAGTAATCTTCCATCACGTGGTGTGGTTTGGGTTACATCGTTCATCGCGGCGACGCCACAAAACAGCCCTCCAAGCAATCATGTGCATAGACCGTGCTAGCTACACTCCGCGGGGTTTGTCAAGGGTGTGTGCATAGCACTTGGGGGTTCTTCGAACCTGTCGCCTGGTTTCCGACAACGAGATCCTAGCCTACGGAACCCGGTATGTGACCCGCTTGGATCGGTCATATAACGGGGGTCTTTTGCTCGTAGAGGTGGAGCATTCTGTCAACATGGCGCCAAGACACGAAAAGGCTCTTCCCCCTACCCCAGACATGCCGGCAGCTGAGCAAGCAGCCGATGCGATGGACTCGGACAAAACTTACAGCCCCGAGACATACATATCATTACTTGAAGAGGAAAATGAGCAGCTTAGGCTCCGGAACCAGGAGCTCGTTCGCCAGCTGAGATCCCTGCAGTATAGGCTTGCTGATGAAACAGAGACCAGGAAGGATGTCAGTGAGAAGGCTGGGCAGTACAAAGCCGGCCTGGAAAAACGTGATGTACTGGTGGGTGACATCGCAAACGCGATCATACGCGAATTCGAACGGTATAAGGATGCCATTTCGGCTAGATCAGAAGAGCAAATTCGTGTATATTACAGAAGCAGTTTTGACCACAACTCGCCCGTGTGAGCATGGGGTAGCGAATGGATAGTTAGGTATGGAAGAGACCGCATAAGCGCGCGCTTCTCCATTTCAACATTTGCCCTATAAGTATGATGATCAAGATCAAATGATTGACAAGTCTGCGCATCCAAGCTATTGTACACCCTTTATCAAGCACAAGAGCACAGTGAGATTGTCATCATGTCCATTATCTGCCAAGTCATCCGCGATGAAGACGTACCCGTCCATGGTATGACTGTCATTCTTCATTGCGCCGATGCTGCGCTCCGTCCTTTTGAGGCCTCGACAGACATAGAGGGGAACGTCTTCCAGTGGCATCCAGCAGGAAGCACGCCGGTGAACGGTACTGGTGTTGTGGAACCCACCAGCGACACACGATGGCGTATGATCTTCGCCACGCACCCGTACATGGGGGCCGAGACTACGTTCCGAGAAATACCCGTCGAGTTCTACGTCACGTCCAGGGAGCATTATCGCATTATCCTCCTGCTCTCAGACGATAGTTACGGCGTTATTCAAGAGAGGAAGCCTATTGAAGCCCCTGAGGCTTTCGTTGATGGACTGCTCTCCCTCTCTCCCCGCCATGCCGAGGATGCACTGGATGCATACGCAGCTACGCAACAGGATGATTCTGAGCCTTGGAAGAAGGAGCCGTCACCCTACAGTCTCTACGAGGAAGTCCGCACTCAAGACAGTCATCGAGCCCAACGCCGACCTAAGGCCGCTGTTACAGAAAGACCACGGCGATCACAGAGAATCAAGATCATGGCGGAGAAGGAGGGATAAGCTTGAACTATCAGATGTACACAACTTGTAATATTATATGGTCTAATTAATCCCACCCTAATTATTGTGACTTGGTTCAATAAACGTTCTGCGAGTGCTCCGGGTTTCTCTGCTGGACGGAGAGATTGACCTTGCCGCATAGTCTGTTACATGCTCCCCATATGTAGGCGCTGGTCTCGGTGTCCAGGTCTCTACAGAGAAGGCTGCGGCGGATGAGTCGGTGTTGAAACTAGTTCTCAGAGCCGAGCTGATGGGTGCGTCACTGATCTGGTATGATATGTCTTGGTTACGATGCTGCCGGGCAGAGGCCCCAGCAGCCATCACCAGGGGGTGCCTATCCACTAGAGATCTTGAAGGCAGCTGCCCAGTCAGTTGCGAATTGAAGCTCGCCTCAGATCGAGATCTTGTCCAGCCCCGATCACCGAGTGACGGCGTCTCCAAGTGCGGGCCCAGATAGGACCTGGTATTACTCGTTCGCACACTTGATCTATCTCTGTCTCTTTCTGGCGGACTAAAATAAGATCTTGCGTCATCCTCATCCGCTAAGAGGCCAACATGGCGACTTGTGATCAGGGTGGAGTGTACTGACCCTGGTGGTTGTCCAGTAGAATAACGGTCAGTAGCTTGGCGATCCTGAGTAGCGCACGTTGTTGTTTGCCTGGCTGTCGGATCAGTGATTGTGAGTGATAAAGCCGAACCACAGCAATCGGGAAACTCGCCCAAAAAGGCCTGAAGTATGTCCTGCTGTACGAAAAGCGTTGTGGGGTGCAACGCATTCACGGCACCTTGAAGCTGTGGAATGAACAGGTGATTAACCATGTGCCGTAACGAGTTTATGAAAGGGCGACCGCAGCGTCTGCTCGGATCCTCCTCATTCTGTTCAGAGCTTTCGATCCTTTGCCCTTCCGCACCGTCCTGTAAAGACGAAAGTCTACAAATTTCAGAATCAATCCTTTCTGAAGTAAATCCTTGCATGCGAGCTCTTCGCAGGAGCTTCATCAAATACCGATCCTTCGACCCGGGAAGTCGCGTAGCCTTGTCTTTTCCACGACGATGCGAATCGTCAGAAAGCCAAGGTGAGTATCGCATTGCGGATATGAAAACCTCTTGATATGACCATCTTATATTTGGACTGGCTTGAATCTCACGAAAGTCATCCTCGCTATATTCGACCTGGCATCTGCTGGGACATCGCCAGATCTCATGCATCGCCTCGTAGAGCGACTGGTGTTTTTTCATTCTCGGAAAAATCGCCGATTTGAGTATGTCGGCACCAATGCTGAAGTATTTCATGTTCTCATGGAATGTTTTGATGCTGGGGATAATCACGTCTAGTCCAAGGATGGCAGACAGAATCCTCTCGCGACGGTCCACGTTGTTGATATCAGGAAAGAGATCTCCCGAATGCATTAGGTCTTTAATCACTTCACGATCTTTTCGGCTTGCGGAAGGAGCGCGCAGTTGCAAATGTTTGACCGTCTGCGGATTTGCGGCCAACCGGATCTCTTCATCTTGTAGCGATATCTTGTCCCACACCGTGAAACCACGCTCCAGGAACCGTTCCATCGACTCCCTACCGCGGGTTGCTAAGTGTTTCTCTACATTCCCAAGTTCAAATCCCTCCCTGTGTCCGGGAAAGGCCATGAGACTGTCGAGCTGTTTGATAAGTTCTAGTGATGATAGGTGGCGACGACCCTTGTGTTTTTCCGGTGCCAGCAGGCGTTTCAGAGCCTTCTGCTTGGATCCCGAAAGCCTGTCGGCCCATTCGGTTTCCAATCCCGTGTTACCATGGATCCGATATTGCCGCATCTTCCAGTATATATGTCCATCCGAATAAGGCGTCTCGTAATGATACTGCTCAGCATGCGTGCGAAGAAGGAGCAGAGGATCGCTGCTCTCGGGAATGCAAAATATCTTCACGGTCCACCATGCCTCTGCACCAAAAGTTCTGATAGCTGCCTCAAGACGCTGCCTCCCATGCACACATTCAATCTTTCGGGACGTTCGTATTCGCTGAAAAGGGGGCTGGGTTCGCATCAGGTCTTCAAGCGAGATGGCAGAGGAGGCTAGTACTTCCATTAATTCACTTGGCCATAATTTAACACTTATCTGATTGACGTTAGTCTCAGGCTCGCAGTGACGTTTAAATACTGCTTGCAACTTCTTAACCGCGCCCTCGTCTTTATCACGGCATAAGTTGACGGAGAGGTTGGCAAGCTGAATCTGGCCTGTGCCAATCAGGAACTCCTCCATAATGCTGTTGCATAGAGTGCATTAATCATTATCACGGCGATTCTGGTTATTTAAGTGAATATTGCTGGTCTATCTAGAAAACAGGATCTAGAAACAGAGAATATGCGGCCAGTAACTTGCATTTGGAAGTAAGAAATTATTTTGTTAGGAAAGGAATAATTACTCCCACCCAATTGCACTTATATCAATCTAAATATATATATTTCAATTTGACCAGTCTCGTCAGAATTAGTTTTATTCTTATAAGCATCATCATAGTAGTGGTAGGCAGGGTGAGAGTGCTACTGGTAGGTAGGGTGAGAATGCTACTGGTAGGTATGAATGCTACTGGTAGGCAGGGTGAGAATGCTACTGGTAGGTAGGGTGAGAATGCTACTGGTAGGTAGGGTGAGAATGCTACTGGTAGGTATAAATGCTACTAGTAGGTATAAATGCTACTAGTAGGCAGGGCATGAATACTACTAGTAGGCAGGGCATGAATGCTACTGGTAGGTATGAATGCTACTGGTAGGCAGGGTGAGAGTGCTACTGGTAGGCAGGGTATGAATGCTACTGGTAGGCAGGGTATGAATGCTACTAGTAGGCAGGGCATGAATGCTACTGGTAGGCAGGGTGAGAATGCTACTGGTAGGTAGGGTGAGAATGCTACTGGTAGGTATGAATGCTACTGGTAGGCAGGGTGAGAGTGCTACTGGTAGGTAGGGTGAGAATGCTACTGGTAGGTATGAATGCTACTGGTAGGCAGGGCATGAATGCTACTAGTAGGCAGGGCATGAATGCTACTGGTAGGTATGAATGCTACTGGTAGGCAGGGTGAGAGTGCTACTGGTAGGTAGGGTGAGAGTGCTACTGGTAGGTATGAATGCTACTGGTAGGCAGGGTGAGAGTGCTACTGGTAGCTATTGGAAAGGCAGCCGAGTTCTTCGAGCGAGATAGTTCACTCAGTCATAACTTAACCTCAATATGATTAATATCTACTCTAGTTCACGATTACGGCATAGACCGACCGAGGGATTCGCGATCTATATTTGGCCCATGACTATCAGAAACTCGTCCATTAGTGCGTAGGTAATTCGCCTCTATCCGTACCTCGACGAGTGCTACTTATCAGAGCTTCTATTATAGGCAAATCCGAGATCCAGAAATGGGAAATTGAGCGTCTGATAGCTCGATCGCGAAACATTACATCAAATCTATTATAAATGGCCAGACCTACGGTAGACAAGACACGCTGAGAGTAAGTAACAAAACGATTCAAAATGAAAGGCTCTCTAAAGATCGGTCTTATCCTTATGAGCATTGTAATGGTGGTGAACTACGTGTAAGAAACTGCAAGGAGAGAAATTGGACTACTGCTAACGTAAGTAGTTCGAAGAAGCACCCAAAACGTACTTCACGATCACATGAACAACGCAGGAGGAACACGAGATAGAGACAATTGTGCTAATAAGGTTGAGTGACTATTTAAATGCCTCTGCGGGGAAGTTCATAGATGTTGGGGTCTTCGGGCTAGGTGGATATGTAGTCTGGATTGATATGAGCTGGATCCTTTGAATACCACGTTCCTAATACTCTTACCATGGGTTTGGAGCCTTCGACTTGCTTCTTTGATAGTTCAGCTAACTGAGCCTGAGACTTCTTGTACATCTTGAACCAATAACCGGCTGCCACACGATACTCCGAGTCAGCTCCTAGAGTAGCTTCGACTGAAGGAGAAGGGGGAGGAAACGGTGGCAGGGTGTTGTTTCTATGCCATGGGGGAACTCCGAAAGAAGACATCGTGGGAGAAAGACCGCTGGTGCAAAGGGGGAAAATCTCGTCACGTGGAGCAGACTGTTGTGGCATTGTGTCTATTGGGACTGCCAGTGAGTGCAGCAATGTATAGCAACAGGAACGAGACAATGTTGATGAGACATGCGGGCTCTTTAAGTACTTGTGGAAGAGTGGGTCTTGAGATACTCTCCATGTCAAACATGGAATCAGGCCGGTATTCTTAGCGAGTCGATGCTCTCGACCTGGTCTTCCTGTCGTGTGTTGTACAGTACCTCTTGGCTGAACTCGCCGATAGAAGCGAGCTGGGAAGTTCTAAGCACCATTGCTTACCGGGCTTATAGAGATAATGATAGTAGTGCTGTAATAATCTAGTATTATAACGCATGTACTGCACGCGATCAACAGCTCTGTTTCTGCTATATAGAAACAGAAAACAAGAAAGTGAGACTTCAGTAATTGATATATATAGCTTTCTATCCTTCACGGAAGGATACGATAGTGGATATTGTATTCTTTTTATCATAAAGGGACTATCATTATGGATTCGTATCTCCTATATGCAATCGTCTCTGCGTCCCTAGCTATTTCCCTGATTACTTATACGAAGTACCACAAGCATCTCTATGCATTGGCGTTGAGATACGGATACTACTTGAAACTGCCATGGGTATTTCTTACTGTGGCTGAGGTACTCGCTATCACCACCTTGATGCTGGAAAACGCCATTCTAACTTTATTCCTACCCCGATTGACTGACGAGAGTCAGGCAATTGTATCGATCAAGCTTTCCTTGGTCCATTTGCTCCCGGTATTCTTGGGAGCAGGTACTCCCTTATTCCACTATGTACTTCCTGACACTCTTCGCATGATTCATACTTGGCTAGGAATCAGTGCAGTCGCACAGACGCTTTTCCACGGAGTTTCATTTGCGTCGGTGGCAAATAGAGAGCAAATCATATCGGGCAGCCTCGCAATATTTTGTTTCTTTGCAAGCTTAATCACTGGGATGAAGTTATGGCCCAGTATACGATACATATCCAAAAATTTACATGGGTTTCTGGCCGTGGCTGCCATGGGGTTTATGCTATGGCACACATGGGAAGTTTCGAGATCTTTTTCCTCAACGGCCTGGATCGCAGTCTTTCTTTGTGGCTTCTCCTTGTTCTTGTCGCAAGCCATAAAGATACGCCCCTTTCGTCGTTCAGCTTCCATTACCAGCGTGGAGGTGCGAGAACATATGGTTTACATGACCGTGGCCATAGGGAAAAAAGCAGAGGCCGGACCAAGCTATATTTTCCTGAATTCTCGAGATCTGCCATTACGACAGTGTTATAGGTCTGAACCAATACATATCTCCTGGTGGGAGGGAAGTCGGCTGGAAACGAACGAATTCGGACTACTCCTGCCGAAATGGATGTTTCACTCGGAAAAACTCACTTTCCAGGCCCAGAGGACAGGACGAGAGCCGATACGGGCATTTATCCGAGGACCGTACCGGGACACCCATAACTTAAGCTGCTATGAAACTGTGCTTCTCACGGCGCAAGGGATTGGCATTGCTGGCGTGTTGCCCTTGATACTGTCCCTGCTAGAGAGGAAGCACAACGATACGAGAAACAAGCGTACTGGATCCCTTACCATGTTAAACAACGATAAACTCCGGAAGCTGGATTTATACTGGCGACTAGACTCTGAGCATCAATACGATTCGGCGGTGGACTTGCTCGATCGTCTAAGCGGGGCCCAAAGCGAATCTTCTCGCTTGCAGGTATGGATAGCTTATAATACACACCGCAATATCAATTTTCCATCAAGAACCGGCTGGTCTAGACTCGAAGAACAGTCATACCTGGAGGAGACATCATCCGCTATCAAACGACAGTCTCAGTCTACCCCAGGGAAGAGCATCGTGATTGGTATGTGATCGCAGACCTTCTTGCAGTGGTTACTAACGAATACAGCCTGTGGTGATCCTAAGTTCTGCGATACGATGAGACAGATCACGCGTGATCATATATCGACCCACAACGTGATTCATTTCCGTGAAATCGTCGGCGCGCAATGTAGTCAAAGTGGGTAGATGAAGAGTTCCACGACATCAGTTACTTTTGGACATGAAGGAAATAATTCTGAGAAGGGGACTATTGGTAGTAGAACAGCTGCGACAGAATACCAAAAGGTCAATGGGTCGTTCAGCTAAACAACAAAGACTGAGATAGAATATTAATAGTACCAATATCATTATTCACGAATTAGGATTGCTCAAACTATTTAATTATGTATGAAGTAACTGATCTGCGGAGAAATCCACCAATAACCTGCGTTATGATAGTACCTCTGCCCAGCATGTTGCAAACAGTTCATCTTATTATCCACCAACACCGGCCGATCCTGTGGTGAACCAGTTATGAGCATGAGCTTGAGAGCGGAGAGAAATATCACGGTTCAGTGAACGGAATAGTCTTGTCTATGCGGAAGCGTCTCAACCCGAGGTAACAAGGATCCAACTGGATTCTTTCCATTTGGATATGGATAGCCACAGGACAACCCCATTCGAAGGCAATTATTACCTGTAATCGTCAGTCACATGAAGCTCACTTCTAATTTGCCCATTCTACTTACACACAGGCTTTCGTTCATCACACTTTTTCCTTCTCCCTCGGCAGGTTAAGCAGCCGGTTTTTGTCCTGTGGAACTTCGAGTTTTTCTTGTGATTCAATTGAGCAGTTAGACCGCCTTCAGGGCACTCGGCTTTGCTGCTGGAAGCTCGAGATGGATGAAAAATTCCCATTGGACGATTGTCTAGAGTTGCACCTTGGCGTAGGGAAGGGTTATAGGTCACACCGGAAGTGGCCGAATCAATACCGTGGTTAGCATGTGATTTTGGACGTAGCAATTCAAAGGCTTGATTCCCCACTGGTCCTGAACGACCCAGAAGCGAACCTGCTTCTTCCCTTAAGAACGCATGGGACGCATCGTTAAGTACATAGTTGAGGCCTGTTTTGGGGTTAACCAAGGCTGGTGATTTTTGTTGCGTTGAAACCCTCTCTAGGACCGTCGCTGCAGTGCGTGCCAGATTGTTTGAGATTCTGGGCTCGTGGTGGTTACTGCTGGATGTGTCATATTGGCCTGTTGCTACTGGTGGCTGCCGGTCAGTACCGAGACCTTCAGGCGCTATCGAAGGGCCCTACCAATAATGCTCTGTTCCACCAGCGAGTTGCGTCTATGGTGGGATCCGGAGATGGTGTTCGGGTTCATGACCATGTTGGGTTGACGAATGCAGCGTAAGTTCATGTTTGTGCAATCCCCATCTTCGCCCTCGCTGTTGTCTCTGGGAGATTCAATAGCAGTATCGGATACGATAGCAAGAACTCCCCCTGCTGAAGTACCGTCATCAGCTGACACGGACTTTTCATGTTCGTGCTCTTCACAAGTCGTATTTCCGCCGGCGAGTTCTCCTGAGGGCAACCCTATGAAGCGTCAGCATAGGCATAGAGTCGGTCAGGGGCAATCCACAAACCCGTTACCCCAGTTAGAGAGCCACCACAGCGAACCGTATGCCGTTGGCTGGCTGCCTTGATTCTTCCAACTTGCTTAGTATATTCAACTGCGCTGTTATAGCCGCGAATTAGATTATTCCCATCAGAAGCACAATCGGCGCTGAACGGCCGAAGATCAGGAGCTGGCAGCCAATTATACCAAGCCGGTGTTGGCATCATTAGGTCCTTGTGTAGAGGGAAGGTTTGGCCGTCATGTATCCACATAACCGGAAACTTGCGCTTGGTGACAAGACGCTCTCCATCGCGGTATCCCTCAGCCCATTGAAAAACAGTGCTATCATGGCGCTCGTAGCATGAAGGTATAGATTTCGCAAGGTCTGTCTCCAGAAAACTACCATGCAGTCCGATCGCATCAAAACTCCCGAGTGGCAGTACGATGAGTGCGTACCAGCCTTGGTCACGCGAACCAGAACGCCAGTATGCACGATATGGTTTCCCCTCGAGCGGATGCATAATCACTTCACGGTCATGCTCTTTTGGCTCCGCTCTGGTAACCAGCCTGGATGCGTCGGTTGCAACCTCTTCTTTCCATAATACTGGTCGGGGTCGAGAAAGGATCTGGGATGTCTCCCTAGGCGCGAACCACTGGTTTGGATCGGGTCTGAGGGGATTATAGCCAGCCTTTAACGCTTGGCTGAACGCCTCGTTATTCTTATGTGCCTTCGTCGTGTCACAGTTCAATACACACGGAGCCCCATCGTCTGAATGACTGAAGACCACCCGGCAGGCCACTCAGACATATCAATATCTAGGTGCCTCTTGGGTCCCTGATGCTCCGTTGATCGTAGGTGGTTCGCAGCCCCACAGAGCGGATTCTGATTGAAATGGAGCCCGTGAACGTCACATCGTAAGATATACCACTGATGACTTCCTGGCGGGTATTGTATGATTGTATGCTTGTGATGTGCGGAACCATCTTGGAACACATCGGTAAAATCGACGGTGTACAGTTCTTGCGCCGTCGCAGTCGTCTTTCTCCTTTTCTGTATATGTCCGGAAACCTCCTCAGGGTCTTCCTCACAGCGTTGCTGATTCCGTTTCGCGCGGCTATTGGTAGGAGCATTATCTGCTATAGTGCGGTGGCCGGGCTGGGATGATAACCGTCTCGCAGCTGCCATTACATTGTTCGTGGAGGCATTAGGCGAAGCACGGGTGGGATTGGTCGCGGGTGGAGTGGGAGAGTATCGAGGTGGGGGTTTGCTTATGCGACCAGTACGTGTTGCAGGCCCTGCTGCTGCATTTTCCTCCACCTCATTGGGCTGGGACTGCCTGGATTGCTGTGAGGGGTCTTGCACGTCTTCCGTCGACTTGTCGTTTGATGTTGGCAAAGAATTGGACGGATGCTGCGAGCTGGGACGACCGGCATTCCCGACAAACTTATGTGCATTAGGCTCAATTCGATCTTGAAACGAGGCGTCATGAAAACAGCGAAAGAAAGAAGGGGTTCAATCTAGGTTGATCGACCTACAATAATCCGCCAAGAGCGCTGAAGATCTGCCTCGTCCGACTCGCAATCCGTGCTGACTTGCGCGAGTTGCGCTTGCCGAGTCTTGCACTTGTCGTCGACAATGGGCCGCTTTTGGGCAATTCTAGCTGCTTCTTTGTCAAGTGCTTCCTTCTCTTCCTCAAGTGCCTCCAACTCTTTCACAAGGTCATCCTTCTTCTCGTACTTCGACTCGAGCGCACGCTTTCGGTTGTAGAGTGCCAATAAATCTGCGCTCCCAGGTACGTCTTGACCACCGCGCTCGGACATTCTTAGGTTGTATTCGAAGAGTTGTAGATCCGTTACGTGGGGTAATTAGACAGCAGGGTTATGAACAAAAATGTAAGCGTGGGGAGCAAGGCAAACTATCTATGCGGATTCTTGAACGCAAAGTGACTGGAATTAATCTAGCAGAAATACGCGCTGGATCTAGAAGGTTTTATAACACACATATTGCTTGATGTGCACGCAATGCAGCATGCCAGAGCCTTATTCGTGATGCCTTGCTGCCACAGACCAACCGTGCCTAGAGGTTAAACCTATCTGTGCCAGCTTCGGCGCGTCGGGGACGGCATAGATTATTCTAGGGAACCCGCATTAGGCGTCTTTCTTCAATGCACAGCTCTTCTTAGTCCGAAGACGTGGGTTACATCCATCAGATGGCATTGATCTTGATATCCTACTTACCACATATAGAGTACAAGACGAGAGGAGGGGCACGAGAGGGAATGGGTGAAGCGGGGCAGTTTAGCTGCTGTGACTGGCAATCCCAGAACTTCAATGCTTGGCCGCAGTCCCGCTAGCTAAAGCAGTCGGTTTCTAGCAGAGTCGCTGTTTCCAGACGCTGTTTGCAGACGTCGTTAAACCCCATCGGCAGGGCTACGACTTCTCTGTCATCGAATCTCTCCTGGAACGGAAGTGTCCCCATTGTGCTCAACCTCTACTGGTCTCAATATATGGATTTATGTATCCTGAGAGACTACTACAGCGGCACGATGGTTTATGTCTTGCGGGCTTTGTTCTTGGGGCAAGCTTTTAGTTGCCCCAGTGAGAATTGTTTCTGTGCTCCTAGGTAGAATGAATAACGCCGTTATCGATATCTCAACGAATCGTGCTCTTTGCTTCTTTCTCCTTGGGCATGTTTGGTTGTCCGACGAATAAGTAACCCAGCCCAAGATGGGCTGAAGGATACCAGGCAGCACGCTGCAGTCAGATCGCCTCTGATTCGCTCTAAGAACGCATCATGTGGTTCGTATGTGCACGTTGATTCACTCGTCGTGATTGGTTTGGTAGGGACAAGTTTTTGGTTTGCTCATGGGGGGCGAAACTACTGTACCAACGTCCTACATTCACTCACCTAAGGTCGCAGCCGCCGCATCACCTTCTTAGCTATTTCCTGTTCTACCTGCAACCCATTCTGCTAACAACCAGCGTCCGTGCCCCGCCCTCACTGTTCCTTCGATTCACTTCTCCTAGCCTTTTTTTCGCAGACCATTTCCGTTGACGTACATCTTTGGCGACCCTTGCTGGGCCCAGTTCTCATCTGATCACCGATTCAAGAAGCAAGCGCGGTGATCGGTAAGCGAGCGCTTGTGTGCTCTATTATGTACACCCGTTGCGCAAAGTGGAGACTGGCCGTACTTCTTTCCCACCCCTCAACTTTGGAGTCTCTTTCTCGATTGCCTCGGATATTTTGGCAGCACGACCATCCCTGAGTTCTCCTCCATCCCTTCTGCGTGCATCACCCCTTTGCCTACATCGATAACGGCGTTATTCATCTTCTGTTGTACTCTTCCACATATTCTTTGACCATTTCTTTCCATCAGTTGCGCTGTCGTCAAGGCCCTGGAACATACCCAGCCCATCTGGCTATAAACCTTGTAGCTCCTGTCGCCATGCTCGCCACTCTTCCTTCTAAGCTGCATGTACTATTGTGGTTTGACTACCCTCCTTTGCTCCACATTTAATCATGCACAATTGGAATCCTCGGTACACAAGTTGTCCCGCTGGCACGCGGTGGTATGTGTGTTCTAACAACAAATTCTCCGGTTGCTGTCCTATCGACCCCTGTGATCAGGAAGCTTGCCCAACGAATGCATTGACGACGACATTGCAAATTTCTTCACACTCGGATATTCTTTCTTCGACGACGACCTCTTCGAGCCATCGAGTTTCCCCAACAGCCACGTCGGATCCTGACAGATCCATAAGTCCGGACCCAGGTAAGACTACGGGTTTGCCTGTGCTTACAGCCGTCGGCCTCGCGCTCGGAGCTTTGGTCATTGGCAAAATACTGGGCATCCTCATGTGGATTCTAATCAGGAAGTATCTCTGGGTTCGTTGGGTACAGAAGCCGGACCTTGCGCCTGGTGGGGCCCATACAAGAGTGCAAGGTAGGTCATCTGATAATCCCGAAGACACTTTATTCCCACTAAAGCTTTCATGGTAGAGCCTGGCACCTCCATCCCGGAGCTAGAAGCCCTTCCATATTCCCAGCCTCCACAAAGCACGGCCTGTGAAATGCCAAACGAACCCCCGCATCCCCACCTCAGTTACTGTCCAGGACGGAGGCTTGCATCACGGACTGGACAAAACTTTGATCCCGATTTATTTCGGGATTATGAATGCGTTCAGCACGTCGCCATTTGCCCAGCCCTGAGATGACAGCGGCAATGACTCAGAGAGCATTTTCCCTTTGTAGACGATCAGTAGTCGAGAGCTTGGCTATAGTGTATTAGTGAGCGCCAACCGTTGCAGCATATGGCATACCATTAGGTCGAGCAGGTGCTCGGACTTTTTCTGATGGCTCTGACCGTGGCCCAACATTGCGCAGGCACTTGTATATCCCGATGCGTACAATCACTTGGGCGGACAACCACAACAATGTCGCGTGTAACTACAACTGGGACGAGGATGTAACAGCCTTGAACTTGCCTTGATGGTGGAGTAGACCCCATTCTGGATGATTGCAATGTGTTGGACAATAGGCGGTCGAGCATCCTGATGTAACTTATACAGTGCATAGCCCATTAAATACATTTCGACGTCGTTACCAAGCTTGGAGCGCGAGAAGACATGCTCGGTTGGGTGCCCATTCCGCGTACTCAACTCATGAGCCTTGCATTAACGTGCAGGGTAGAGGCATCAGGAGTGACCATGCTACGGTGCCATTGGCAGAAATGGTGGGAGGAAACAATGCTACTGCTAGGTGGAGTGGACATGTTACTGGCTACTCGGATTACCGCAATTCCGCTACTTACACCCAGGTGCTCGTCAGTCCCCAACGATGCGTTCTCCAACAGACTCTTTGTCATACGTATGCCACGGAGCGGTCAGGGCTCCAACAAACATTTTCTGTGTACCACGAAGTGCTGCGAACGGCGCAGCATAGACGCGATTTGTCTTAAAAGATCACTTGCATTGAACCTGCTCGTTGCGCACCAAAATGCTGAAATCGCGACGTGCAAATGAGGCTCTTTTATCAAGACGATGAGTTGGCACAGAAGATCTTCAGGGTTTTACATAACATAGTTTCGTCTTTGACTCACATCGGCAAGGAGTATCATATGTGTCAATCTGCTAAGTGCCGCTATATTTTCGTCATTGCAGCTGCACCTGCGCCACAGGCTCAAGTACAAATATGTCTGGTCCATACCAGTGTTTGAACGAAGTTTTGACCATGACGTCACCACAACCACTGATGTTCGGCTGATTTTAACTGTTTACGATCGTTAAGCCCACTCAGTTGCTGATGCAGATGGGGCCCATGATACTCAAGCGAAGACGTGCATGATACGGGCGGAACTAAGGGAGCGTGTTATATGAAACTCAAAATACACGATATGCCTGCATTGGCGACTTGGCGCATATGCCGCCCCTCACCCCGTTACCAGATTGTCTTCCAGCAATTGTGCTGCTTCCAGGCTCAACTCCTGTATCTCCCCGAACCTCTGGTATAAAAGTTCCAGGAACGCTACGAACTTCTCGCCCTTAAGCCTCTCGATCTTGCTCTGACAACCCGTAGGTATGAGAGCAAATGTCCCATTCCCAAATACACTGTCAAGCTTGCACCATACCCGGCCCGCGACAAGTTGCTGCCTGATCCCCGCGTATTTAGATTGGTATTCTTCCGTCGACTTGTTCACCGTTTCTTCGCCATGAATGTCCGGGTAAGCTAATGCCATAATGCGTTTGAGTGATAGTGACCTCAAAACCTTCGTTTTTATTTTGCGACCCGGATTCTCTTGTAGTATCTGAGCTTCGATGCTGCTTCTCAGGGAAACAAGCTGTTTGAGGAAATATCTGCGCAGTACGCCGTGTTTCAATGATTCCACCTCCAATGACTTGATCGCCAGGATCAGCTCAGGAATATTTTGAGGCTGAAGTGCGGGCTCGAGTGCAGGTGCAGAAGCTGCGCACTTATGCTTTACAGGCTGCAAAGCTCGTGATAGGTCGTCCAAGCGCTCCCGTTGAAGTGAGTCGGCTAGCTGCCGCATCGTCTCGTCAAGCTCAAGGCCCTGGCTACCAAGACCAGGCCCATGGTGAGACCCCGAATCGTTGCCAACGAACAAGTTGTCATCTTCTGCGTTAAGGCTCTCAGGGTTCATTTCGTTTGCATCAGGTTCGTTGGATTCGTCGGGTTCGCCATCTGCATCGGGTTCGCTGTGCTCGCTAGGATCGTAGCCTGCATCGGGCTCGCTGTGTTCATCAGACTCATCGCCTGTATCGGCTTCGCTATCTACCTCGACAATTCCTTCATCCGCTCGCGTGAGTCCTGCAGGACGCAGCATCGCCATGGGCATCCGCCCGCCGGTGCTGCTTTCTGGAGAGTCAGAGGGCCTACCGCCATCCATTTCTTCGTCGTCGGATGACTCGGCGAATTGCTGCCCTTGCAGTTGCGTTATTACAGTCGAGAACAAGTCCCCGATTGGTTCCATGTTATTGCTCCCCGTTTGCGAGTGTGACGAGAGGCAATATTGAACGTCCATCATCATCTCAAGACTTTGCAACATCGCGGTCTCCCGTTGAGTTGGTGTGGCCGCTGCCAAAAGCTCGATGAATCGGATCAAAGATGCCTTCATTGCAGCCAGCTCCTGCTCTAGAGACAGACGAGTTGCTTCAGAGCGCTGATCTGTTCTGATGCCGCCCTCCATTTTGACAGGACACGAACAAGTTGACGAAACACATGCAAGTTGGCATTGCGAGATTCCCACGTATTTCTAGGTTGGAAGCTGCCGTGTCTTCCACTGCCCATTGCGCCTGATTGGGTACCGTCCTGCTGGGTCATCACAAGATCTGGCCAAGCCATGATCCTTTGACTGCTGTTGGTTATCGAGGTTGAAAGACAAACGAACTGAGGAGGGGGCTTGAAGAGCAGTACAAACATACATTCGCACCTCCTGGCGGGGGGATTGAGCATATCCCCCGCCTGCATATGTTGCGTGAGGCAGTCTGGGGCTTCAATTCTCTCAAGTCTTTGCGATGTGATTAGCCCGCTGAATTGGTGCTAGTAGCCTGAGGAATCGGATCAAAGGTGCCTTCAATAAAACCACCTCTATCTAATGACATGTTCCATCGTGGCAGACTGGACCGTTGTGCAATTCCCGCGTATTTCCAAGCCAGATGTCGCCATGTCTCCCACTGCCCATTGTAAGTTGCTTGGGTACCTGGGCAGTGGGAGACATCTTCATGTCAGTGCAATCCACCTGTGGTATTCTAGGCATTGATCACTTGACAATACGTTGAACCGATTCAAACAGAGGTTTGCTAACCAACAATGAAGACAATCTGTCTAGCCAATGTGAGGCCGTGGCAGTACTGCGTTGCAGGAGGGAGTGTGGGTGGGAACAAGGAGCGCTGTTTCTCTTCGGACGCTCCGATTGGAGATCGAGCATCTTGGTAAGATCTTGCTCATGCTGGATCTAGCGATGCACCCTTGCATCTTGGTTCACTCTCGCTTCGCTGCAGACGCAATAAAGAACCTCGCCTTTATGGTAAAATGAATCTAATGACGCAACGTTACCATTAATCTATACATATATTTACTTGCTTTTCACTTCTGACCTGTGCAACTATCCCCGATGACACTTGGGTAGACGTTGTCGCGTCGAGCTACTAGTTTAATTGAAAGGATCAAGCTTCACGTAGGGGTGGTAAGACCCTATCACATGTACCAGTTCACCATCAATGGGTAACTTATAGCGGCCCAGCGTTGGCGCTTTTGGGTGGGGTCGGTTTTCAGTGATGCGCTTAGGTACTTTGCCCATCACTGGGGGTAATGCTCGACGCTACTAATGCGTTCGCCTCCTGCTGTATAATTTCCTAGCTGGCTGCACTCTTCAATGTCTTTATTGGGTACCGTCCTGATGGTTCTCACACCACTACTGCAAACAGGTCGCCGTCACGACTCGGGCTTGAGAACACTCACTCCATGCTCTCAAGTGATGCACTCATAGTGTTCATGGGCGGTAAGACAATCATAATCGGTCCTTGATGGAAACGCACTGCCTGGACATATCAGGATCGACGAACGTACCCACACTCCCTGATGCGCTTCAACGTGCCAAAGACACACGGAAGCTCGCACTGCCGCTGCCAGAAAAAAACCCAATCTATGAGACTACGAGGGCGTCGCGTCGAGCTTCTGATTCAATGGAAGAGGTTTGAGGCTTCTCGCGGAGAGTGGAAGCCCGTAAATGACCTCCAGGAATGCAGATCGCTGGTGAGAAAGTTTCTGCAAACTTGAGAATCAAGCGAGAATGATGTAGATAGACGGTGCATGGCGTACATGGTGAACTAGCAAAAGTGTCTGAGACGCCGGAGATGGAGCGCGAGTTCAGGGCATTCGGCCCAAGATGTAGAGGCTAGCACATGCAATGAAGGGCATAGGTAGTCTGTTGGTGGATACAAGTTGACGAGTATGATAATGATTGCTACTTGGCACTGGCCCTTTACCAGTAGCCACCCAACCATGGCCAAGTAGTAGTCGACCCATGTCGCTATCCACTAGCACATCCACCAGTGGCCACAGTACATAGCCCGCACACAGGCTGCATTGGCTGTCTACCAGTTTTCGCGCGACCAAATCTAGTTACCAGTTTGCTCAGCACCTGCCCGAGCCGTCTTATTTAAGCCAAATGGAGGAAGCGTCCAGCTTCCATGTCTTCATCAGAATAATCTGTAACGTACTGGATGCTCTGCAATGCTAGACGTGCACCATAATGGCCGCTGTACATTTTAAGCTCCCCACCTATGCTAAAAGTCGGAGACCACGGCCGATTGTTGTTGATTGTGGTATTCGGGACAGTCATCGTCCACCAACTCCTTATCCACAACTACCTGAACCGCTGCAGGTTGTACATCAACCGCCTCGCCAGCTGAACTATACCACGATACGAGAACGGCATCATCGAGGCAGCCACTGTATTGTCACACGGTCGTATACCCGCCATGAGTTCAGGCACACCAGTGACCCGAACTACACTGCTTATACTCGCCACGACTTCAGACGAACAGTCGAGCGTGAACGCTATGCCACCACGAGTCGAGCCGCACGATACGGTACCAAAAATGTAGGGAAACATGTGATGAGAAATCCCATCATAGAGCGAGAGGTATTTCACGCAGAGGATGAGCTGGCCTTAGAGATCCAAAAGATGAAGCTCGGAAGCCGGAAGTAAGAAATAGCTCCATAGACATGTACAAATATAAACCTGGTGCGTCTCCTGGATTTCCAAAAGTCTCGTGGTCTGAGTCATCATCATCATGGCAATTCCTTATGAAGAAATGGTTCTTGAATCCAATGCGGTGCCTTTAACTCATAATATAGCTGCTGCAACTTGTGCCTGGCTTCTACTCTCTGGGTTCTCCATCTTCCCTGCTACATTCACAGCTCTCCAGCAAACCAATGTCTACTCGCAATATCATGTCCTACTGAGCCACTCACTTCTTCCTTTTGTTGCCGTGTGCACGATGACAGGTGTCATTGGACTTGTATGGCTCTGGTACAAGTGGAAGCATAACTATATATGGCTGTTGAGCCATCTTTTCATGTACGAGTAGTCCGGAACTCTATTTCCTGACTGACCTAAGGAATAGGCCCTCCATGTTCAATTCTGCAAATGGGTTGATCACAGTTCTCATCAACGTTTACACCGCCCAAGGGGGCGTCTGGTCCACTACAGCGAAGGTCGCTTTAGCTTTGACAAGTGTGTTCACGTTTTTAACGATGCTTCTTTCAATATCATATAAGCTTTGGATAGAGGTTCTAAAAATAGGACAGCGGCGATAAGTATGTTGTGGTGGGGTTTTGATCGGGGCACAATATCTTGTTCTAGTTTCCGAATTCTCGAAAGGGGCCGTACCATATAAACGAACAAAATTCAGATTGGAGGCAGAAGAGCCACACTGTTCATGTATGCCCTCTATGCCTTCTTCATTGTGGTTGAATCTCCGCCGCGGGGCTCCAGGACTTGATGGCCCCTTCCTGGAAGAGATGTCTGGCCCATTTCAATGTTTGGATCAAGGACCTGACAAAGAGGTCGACGTGATTACCATCATCAGAGGGCCTCAGACGTGCGAACTACCAGGCCATGTACACATGTTTCACACTGACTCCTCCATCATCCTAGACTGTAGCCTGCACCTCCAGGCCTCTATGCCGGTGATCAAAGCTGGCTGGATCCCTCCCAACATCATTCGACATCCCGTCCAACGTGCACAGTCTTTGACTGGTCCTGAAATTGCACGCCGATTCTACTCGCGAACTCTTTTATCACTGACTAATGCTTGCATCTTCGTAGAAGCAGAGCATGGTGGCATTGTTGAGATTTTGGCGGAATTAGCAAGTTGGGTCTATCTCGCTCCTCCAGTATTGCGCCAAAAACCAGTCATCCTCATATTGACGGAGAGGGAGAGAAGCATGAGAATGTCTCTCAAGGATTTGGAGTGGACACTTACGACTGAGGTTCTAGCAAGGTGCAACGTACTGCGAGAACACAGTTTCAAAACCGCAGAAAATGCATGGCGCGATTGCTTTTCTGGGCTAAGGGTACAGGAAAAGCCAACCGAAAGGCAGACAGCGGTTGACTTCTCCACAGGAGCATATGTGAATGATGGTGCACATAGAGCTTTTACGCGGTCACAAGCCAAGACTTTGCTACGGGCAGCGTGCATACATTTTGCAGAGGCCACCACGGAAACCTTGAGTTTGGTTCGCGCATCACGAGCTACACAGCCTGTACCCGAGCTCTTTCCAAAACACATCGCCGAATTAGTTAAGGTAAGCTCCCGAGATCCTGCCTTAGCAGAATCGACATACCGCTTCATCGCATCCGTGCTTGTGTCCGACGCGTTTCGGAGCAAAATTTGTAGGTACTCGTTGTTCACTAAGTAGACATGGTACAGCTAACTTCCAGATAGGGCTACCACCTGAGCCGGTATTCACAGAAACCTATCGCTCGTTGATTGAGAACATCGAGGACCAGTCGAGGGCTAGTGCTCTCACCGCCGTACTGCAGGATCACTTTGTTAGGCTGGCCAGCCAGATCGTTACCAGCCAGGGCTATACTAGGAAACACATGGAGGTCATTAGGTCCATCCCTCCATCATTACAAGGAACTGGAGACTCCCAAATCTGTCTGGCATGT
Organism: Apiospora kogelbergensis; assembly: GCF_038363985.1. Classification (NCBI taxonomy): domain Eukaryota; kingdom Fungi; phylum Ascomycota; class Sordariomycetes; order Amphisphaeriales; family Apiosporaceae; genus Apiospora; species Apiospora kogelbergensis. The sequence continues at coordinate 133,484 of NW_027117437.1, forward strand.
CTAGCTTGCATGTCCTCAAATACTTTATCGTGTGGGCACGAACTTTGCGATTCGTGCATTTCAAAATACGCGCAGAATAATGCGAATGCTCGTACTGTTCTTCTAGCCACATGTGTGTTTTGTGGACAACCAAACAACGTCACCTGTCGCCTCAAACCACGCAATGCAGGAGTCAGGGTTCTTGTCCTGAAAGGCGACGTGGAGAACGCCCAGTCGATGTCAATATACTTGAAAAGCATCCGCAGCATACTGGAAGCGCCAATGGGGTACTATTTCGATCTTGTGATCGGAAGCAATATCGGAATATTTTTCGTCGTCATGCTCTTCTGTCAAGGGGCTAGCGTTGAAGACTGCATACACCATCTCCGAGGACTTAAATGGGTCAAAATAAACAGAAACGAATTTCAATTTGGCCCAGGACTAAATTTCCCATTTAACGATATTCGTACCAAAGGGCCAAAATTGTGTTTATACTACAAAGGCCGCCTCGTCACAATGGCGGAAAAGCCAACTTCGTCCAGAACGGAAAAATGGCTCCGCAAAAGCTTCCGTCCGCGAACCGTGGATACTGGTTTTCAAGTAAACGCTTTAGTGTCACGTTTTTGGCCTGAAGCGTCGATTGATGTTTCACTTCAGTACTGCCCAGCTATCTCTTCCCACCTTGATGAGCAAGTCGATAGCCTCCTCGGATCTCTATTCTACATCGATATTGTTGAGCCCTTTCATTTCTATAGTGATACTCCCATCGAGATAGAGCTACAAATAGGGTGTCATATCGAGCCTGGGCCGTATCTGACTTCGCTTCTCATGACGCTCAGGATGAAGAAAGCTCGAATTCATTATCGTGGAGACGATTCATTGGTAGTGACAGAGTTATGCTCTGACCAAAGTTGGAGAGAGGCCAAAGAGGGAAAAGACTTCCTGACTTTGCTAACAGTCACTGCATCGTCTCCTTCGTCTACTATCATGATAATGATCGATGCAATGAGACACCAGGGGCAGGTAAACATTAGTAACTCGCCCTGCCGCTTAGAAAACTTGCAATGTTCTCACGAAGGAGGCATGGGCATATCACAAACACCTAGGATACGATCTGTCATGGCTACGATATCTTCTCTGCAGGAAACTCTACAGAATATAAATTGATGTCTATAGTGTTCAATTCTTTGGAATATTGAAGTATGTTCGATGTTGCGGCCTTTGATTGCCATTGATGTTAGCCGGCTCTTTCTGGAAGGCCTGACTGCTGACTGGCGAGGGCGAAAGGGGTTGGTCGCGTCGCCGTCTCTCAGCGACAGTGATGAAGTCATCAGGGGTCATTTTGTTAGATGCCAATACTGGGCCAGCTGGACAACTAGGAAAGTCGCCATGGGACTGGTACGAATATGGTATGCCATCTTTCTCCACATAGACATAAACTTTAGCGCCGAAAAGTTCATAGAGCTCATGCATCTTCTTCATACCATTTCTCTTTCTCCCTTTCCACGACTTCAATAGGGCGTATGATGCCTTCATGCTGTTAGAAACCACGTTGTAAATTGGTGATTTTCAGCTTCAAGCAAGTTGGATCTGAGTCTTTTGAATATTGTTCTAGATTTCGGCTTCTGATTGTCCTGCTTTATATTAATCTGAAGTACAGAATACAATTAAGCGCGCGGCAAAATCTCGAGTCGTTCTTTATAGAAATGCGGACTAAGATTCTAAATTTGGGTTCTTAGTTTCTGTAAAAGTGGGATGACTATTAACTCATATATACCTAAAGACATGCTCAGTCAAGCTTCATTATCAAACATCATGCAAACATGGATTCGAGCAACCCTATTCACAGAGCGGAAGCTCATCGGCGAGGGGACTCAACCATTGAGATCAAACATGCACTTGCCTATGCGAAGCTGTTCAAGAATGGCGACTTCCTTGACGCAGCTTCCGCAATCGGCTTCAACCCCTTTGTTATCGGCCATCCCAAAGATATGCGAAAATTCTACGATGGAGACACAAGCGATTGGATCAACCTGGTCTTTATCTCGAGTGACGGCACAGGTGAACTCCACGAAATAGCGAAAGGTACCGCGGAATTGAAGTCATGTCTTCAGGAACACACCTATAATGAGCAATTGTGCGAGGCACATCTTACGGACAGCAAGGTTATTTTGAACCTATGGGATTGGGAAAACGAAACAAACGTTGCTCTTTCACAACCCATATTGAATCTTTTCGAGCAACATCAAGGCTACTATTCCACATGTCTGCTTTACAGTTTGATTGATAACAGACACAGAGATAGTCTCGCACTCAAAGAGTGCAGAGTTGCTGAAGTTCCTCTCCAAAGCATTGGAATTCGATCCATGGTGAAAGAAGACTGGTTTCTATGCCACACTCCTGTATCAGCGGAATGGAGATCTGCCAATGACTGGGAGACCCTCATCCGACTTATGCGAGAATACGTGGAAGCTTTTGTAGCTGACGACGTTCTGTTACCGTGGCGCTGGCGATTATTTGAGGATCAGGGAGACCTTGATTTTGTTCCACTCCTACTCCGTCTCAACCAAGCAGGTGTTTTTACGATTCAACACAAGAGGACTTATCACATAACCGAAATAGCAGGGTGGAAGGAAGTTTCTGGCCTGAGAGAGTTCAAGCAGAACTCATCTCTAACATTTCTCCTGCCTTCCAAGCCCAGAACAGAAGAGTTCTGTCGAAGGATCTTAGAGGATGTGAGAATAACGGCAGCGGCAGTCACTTCTTCTGGCCCATTCATCATGCCCGGGAGCGCTTCTGGTCCAGTCATAACATCGTCGGAGCGCGTTGCTCCGTCTCGGGAGGAGCTAGAAAACGTGGTATGGGATCACAAGAATTACTTCCCACCTGTTGATGAAGCTTCGGCCAAGAAAACAATCGAAGAGCTTGAGATGGAATCATGCACAGCCTATACTGGGGACTTCGTATGGGTCACTGTTACCGCCACGTCCAACAATGCCGATGTTTTGACGTTTGTGGAGGAACATCTTCAAGGTTTCGAGCAGTATTTCTGCGACAATGTAAATGGTTAGAACGGTATAATGGAAATAGTTGTCCCTTCAAGGATCTATCATATACAGATTGGTTAATCGGAGCCCATAGTATACTCAGTGAAAATGTGGCTATGATCTTGCATAATAATTCTTACGTCCAGGTAAGCTCGGAGCCTCCAGGGCTTGGTGTCATTGGAATGAGGAAATACCAAGAGTTTCCGTAAACATGGATCTGCCAAAGATCGCAGGGGCTGTCTCATGGCAAACAATGCAAAGACGACAGCTCTTCTACGAACACAGGACAGTCCAGCTACAGTTCGTCCATTTTCTGAGCGCCTTTCTCTGATTCTGTAGCTGTATCCGAGGAGAAGCTCGTCTTTGGTTAGAAACAACCTCAAGCCTGTAACAAAATGCTCCCCTTTGAAGATTACCATGGAAGCAATTGTTTCATTCATGACCTCTCCAACCTATATCTCTCTAATATAGAGGACTTCACTTTTCCATGAATCGTGTTTAGCGAGAGCTATTGCCAGGGAAAATAACACCACAAGCTGCCCAATGTGCCGCGAACTCATTCAGCAGATGTTCACGACGAAAAGGTAGATCAATTCTCGCCGTTGGCAGACGACCAAAGATGATGCATTTTAAGTTGGTATTTGGTCAAGAGCAATACACTGCTGGATAGGATCTTTCCTATCTGACCATTATAACGAGCACCACATTGGCAGCCTTAAGTGATCAGACACTCTTTTTTATCATTAAATCATATCACTGATGGCATTGTCTTGGAAACAAGTCTGAAAGTGCACAGTGGTACGCTTGCTAGAATCAATACATGCTCTAACAAGGTAAAATAAAGTAGGAGATGACCCAACCCGTTCGCACCGTAGTGCCACTTATAAGGGTTTTTCTCAACTCTGGTAATGGGATCGAAAAGGGATTCACTACTGACTAGGATTAATTTTAATCCGATAACATATATCAAGAGGAGTATGCTTCCTCTTATTTATCTAAGGTGCCGCGCTAATGTTGGACTCTCCATATCGTTCCATGAACTTTTAGATCAAGAAGCAAATATATAATACCTTTTCGGATTAGTCGCTGCCTATTCCACTTCTTTATTTCCAAACCTTTGTGTCGTGATAGACATTGCTCACCCAGCAACCATCCGGGCACGAGAATTCTACTCGGGGGTAAATTAAAGCCTTTCGTCGCAAGATACTAATCGCGATTGAAATGCCAGATGAGGACTCCTCTCTGAGATCATATACCACTGCAGCAGAAACGCCATTTGAGTCGGAATCACTTGGACACGCCGAAACGGAGGCTAGGCATACCGGTTCCTTTCCGGGTACTTCCTTTGTGGACCTCCAGAACGAGGTTCATGTATTCACTACAAATGATGGTCCGAGTACCCGTAGCTCCCTACCTGCGAACATCCTCAGCCTACGCGGCCGGCTGTTTTACCAGAATTTCCGCTGCCCACAAACTCATACTATCGAGACGGCCCGCATAGAAGGCTCACCACCCTGGAAGAGCTTTGTACTTCTTACTCTTCCTCCCTTTAGTCGAGGCCAGCCTCGCCGCGGTTATACGTGCAAGAAAGAACAGCTGGGAATCCGGTCGTCCCGGTTCACTGCTCTACGCATGTTAACTGCACGACAACTGAAAGACTATATCCGTGACAACGACGTACCTGGAATCCATTGGATATGCCCATATATCGATCTTGATCCATTACTCAATAATGGCTTCGCCGGTTATTTACAAAGGAACACTTATACTTGGATGAAGCTTGATGGCCCCGAACCTCCATTTATCAGTTGTGGAGTGTGGAATAGCGTCCTTAGCATTCAAGGACAATGTCGTATTAATGCACATTATGAGATTACTGGCCAACACCTACCTATCGAGCCTTATCCATCCTCGGTCAGATCGAGCCTTCAAGTCGATAGTGCACGAGTTAGGAACCAGACGCCTATAGCCCCTGGCGTGACGCTAACCCCCTCAACCCAACTGGCACCGCGACAGGACAGAGTGCTAGTGACTCCGCAGACTGAGACCCAAGAGCAACAGCAGTGGCCTGTGCAGGCCCCACGAAGCCAGCCCCAGCCAACAATCGAAAGGCCTCAAAGCCCAAGACCAGCAAGTCTTTTCAGGCCAGCGCCATTGATCCAGTCGCCATCGGGTACAACTGGCATACCTAGATCAGATAATCCTACAGAGTCACGAAATAGACCTCCAGGTACCGCTGATCCGCTGGAAGATGTAAGACCCACCATAAGCTATATGGAGGACTCCCAGACTGACACTATGTCTAGTTTTTGGCCATATATAATGCACCTAATGGACAGGATATCACAGGAAGATGTCGTGTCTGCGTGGAAACGAGTTCTTCCAGGGAAGAATCGATAGACCAGCAGTCTATGGCTACTATGGTTATCCAGTGCGGCTGTGTATATTGCGATTACTGCACGCGGTTAGCAATCAACTTTGGAACGGACCGTATACTCTGCGGAAACAATAGCCGTCATGGAGAACTATCTGTGTCGACCTTCTTCACTGTTCGCTTTAATGAACGGTACAGCAAGGTCCGGATACCTGTACGCACTTTCAAACAACTTGGACTCCCATGGACTGTGGATCATACGCTGAAGCCTCAGTGGACGCGAAGGGCGCGAAGCCCAGTACTTCGAGTTGACGCCGAGGAAGACTGCACTATTTGCTACGAGGCCTTAGGGGGACGTCTTTCAAAACTGCTCCATTACGTGTGTCGGCGCGTCTGTCCATATATTTCACACCGCATGCTTGGCGCGTTACTTTCGTGATGCTGTGCGCCGCTCCCTGGACATGTCCTGCCCGCTGTGTCGGGCAGCCACACGGAGAGTTTTTACAACTGGCCAGTGGTTTTACAAGTCTCAGTGGTATATAGAAGAAGAATGTTTTGGAGACGATCAAGAATACTATGTGACATGGTTACAGTTCAATGAATTTCATCCTGTTGCCTATCCGAGAGTTACTCAGAGCCGACGGCAGGAAAGGGATGCTGAAATCGCATATCAGCAAATGAGTGAAGAGCAAGCCCAGGAAGAACTCAGGAGGCGAAACGACGAAATTGACGAGCAACAATCTGTGGCTGAGACGCTATAGCCCGGAACAATACGACGCGATACTGGAAAACGGAGGGAAACACAGGGAAGTCCAAGGCTCGGCGTTCGTTCTTCAATATTAAGGTTTTGTGTATTGGAGTAGAATTAGATCTTTGCACAAGTGCATATGCATCCTCGCGGAAGTAGTGGTCGGCGGCTCCAGCGACAGGTTATTGTGGTGTCCAGGAGAGGTCTTGATCATGGCCTGCCATCAGTTTTCTAAGCTCATGTTTCTTCAACAGCGCGCTAGGCGAGTGCGCGGTTAGTTCAGTTAGGATATCAACGTCACAATTAGTAAAATCCAGGTTTAGCGTTGCCCATTCAGGTGTCAAATTATTCGGCTGAGTACTATTGGGCTCATGCACCGTGCGTAAGTGATGTGGCAGAAGTACTGTCCAGTAGCCCATGGCTGTAGTGTTCCTAACACACACCACTGCTAGACCACAGAACGCTAATGCTTGAGCTTACTACTAGTTCGACGACAAACCCTGCCTTGACGCCATACTCCACGCTGAAGAAAGGGAGATCAATGATGGTAGGTGAGTTATTTTTTCGTTCGGGTACTTATTCTCCGCTGTAGGAGGGCTCGCCCTTAAATAAAATCCTGTCCCTGGAGACTCCTGTAAATTAGCGTTTGGGCGTTGGTAAGCCACGAAGTGCGTATACCGAGTTGGCGTAATTCTTTCATGTCCGCTTTCGCTTTCCAGATTAGGATGAAGTGGGTTGCTGCAAGTAATGTGGCATGGGCACATGCCTGTCAGAGTGCCACAAATCATTCCGGCGTTCCATGTACCGTTACGATCATGCAAGTCCCGAGATGACCTGAAGGCTGCAACAGTAACTATGAATGGATTACCATCCTATGTGCCGACTGTGTCAAGCATCACATTTACTCCTTCCTTTAACCACATGCATGATCCCCGGTACTCGTGAGAAGCTCAACATAAATTGAGCGGCCGGGATCATGATCTGCAAAATACAGTTCTGTGCTGCTTTGAATGAGTACCTGCCCAGCCAGATGCGGGGGGCTTTTAAAAATCTTGACTGATTGAAAGAACCAGAAAGGAGATACTATTTACAGGAACTTGTTCCGTAGCAACGAACTCTAGGAATCGGGTTTCGAATGTGCTCCGAGGATCTATCCCTCCAGTATATGTAGTTGCCTATCTTGTTCACGTCGCTAATCAAAACTTCCTACTCTTAGTTATTAACACACTTATTATCATGAATCGAGCAGACCGTCGAGCACTAGAGGAGTCACAAGAGGTAGTAGGAGGGCGCGTGTTAGGGAGGACCCGATCTACCCGCAACAGAGCACCGAACAACCCCGAACCTGGAGATGAGACACCTGGAGGCGAGATCCCAATTGCGATCGAAGTGTCGGAAGGGGACGTTTCTATGAGGTCACATACCACCACGGAAGCTGACGATGAACCATTTGGACAAACCACTAGCGAGGCACCTCCTGATCCTGAACCACTTGGACATGCCGAAACTGAGGCTAGACATACCGATTCTTTCCCCGATACTCCCTCTGTGGACCTCCAAAACGAGGTTGATGAATTTGCTACAGATGACGGCCCGAGTACCCATGGCACCCAACCTGCGAACATCCTCAGCGTACGCGGCCGGCTGTTTTACCAGAATTTCCGCTGCCCGCAAACTCATACAATCGAGACGGCCCGCATAGAAGGCTCACCACCCTGGAAGAGCTTTGTACTTCTTACTCTTCCTCCCTTTAGTCGAGGCCAGCCTCGCCGTGGTTATACGTGCAAGAAAGAACAGCTGGGAATCCGGTCGTCTCGATTTACCGCTCTACGCATGTTGACTGCACAGCTACTAAGGGACTATATCCGTGACCACGGAATCCCTGGGATCCACTGGATATGCCCATATGTTGATCTTGAACTCGACGATGATCGTGTTAATAATCCGCAAAGGAACACGTATAGTTGGATGAAGCTTGAAGGCCCCGACCCTTCATTTATAAGTCGTGGGGTATGGAATAGTGTCCTTAGAAGTGAAGGCCAAGGACGTATTGATGCGCATTATGCCGCCACTGGCCAAGACCCCCCATCGAGCCGTATCCATCCTCGACTAGAGCCAGCCTCCAAGCCGATGGTGCGCGGCTCAGAAGCCAGACGCCTGGGGAACTTGGGTCAAGGGACATCGGCGGAGTCTCGGCACCCACGCAATCTAATCAACCAGAAGCATCGCGGCGACTGCCACCGTCTGCGCAGGCTCCGCAAAGCCAGCAGCCTCGCCCGACAGTCGAAAGAACTCACGGACAACGACCTCGAGGCCAAACACGAACCAGGTTGACCGTTCGATCCCGGCCAGAGGATGATGTAGCCAGCATCCAACCATCACAAACTCTCAGCTCAGCCACCAGTCGTGCCCTACCCCGAGAGGCAACGACTACATCGCGGCAGAGGCCCCAAGGTTTATCTAACAGGAACAATACCCTACAAGATGTAAAACGTCACATGCCACTAATTAATAATTTACTGACTGACATTAGGATTAGTTTCTGGCCATATACAACACGGCCAATGGACAGAATATCGCAGGACGATGTCAGAACTGTATAAATACACGTGCCATGAGGGGGGAATCGATAGATCAACAGCCTGCGGCTTCCATTTTCGTCCAATGCGGCTGTGGATATTGCAATGATTGCATGCAGATGGCAGCTGATCGTAGAGAGGATGGTATTATGTACTGCCAGAACGATAACCATAACGGAGAAGCATCAACTTTCTTTACTATACGCTTTGATGACCGGTATAGCAACGTCCGGATACCTGCAAAGGCTTTCAATCAACATGGACTCCCATGGACTGAGGATCATACTCTGAAACACCAATGGGCGCAAAGCCCATTACTTCAAGTCAATAGCGTGGAAAACTGCGTCATTTGTTCTGAAAGACTGGGGGACATCTTCCAAGACTGTGCTATTGCGTGTGAAAGCTTACACCTGCTCCATACCACATGCTTGGCAATTCACTTTCGAACCCGCATGCGTCAAGGACTGGACGTGACATGCCCCCTATGTCGGCAAGCTAGTGGAAGAGTTTTTACAACTGGCCAATGGATCAACAAGTTCGACTGGTATACAGAAACGGAGCGTTTTGGAAGCGACCGAGACCCCTACGTAACATGGTTGCAGTTCAATAATTTTCATCGCGTCGACTATCCGAAAATTACACAAAGCCGAGCCCAAGAACGCCAGGCCGATTATGATCATGAGGATGTGAGTAACGACCAAGCACAAAGAGAACTCAGGAGGCGAGTCGCCCAGGTTGAGGGGAGGATGGTAGGCGAGAACCAGGATCCTGACGAGCACGTATGGTAGATTTGTACGCAGCGGCGTGTATTTTAATTTAGGTTCGGCCCTGTTCACAACACGAGCGACTAGGTAGATGTACGTAAGGTCTCTGGTCTACATAATAGTAATAATAATAAATCACTAGCCCAAACGCTACATTATCAACCGCTTCGAAATGACAAGCAAAGTATAACTGATATCATATAATATATCGCGGCATTAGTGCCTTGGTAAAGCAGTGTCGCAGGAACGAGAGCCAATGCAAAGACTGTTGCATGAAAGTTAGGGCAGAAGTATAGACGGCAACGAGCCAAGCGTGGCGCAGGCCATTCCCAAGCTATGACAATGATGGCAGCAACCAAATTCACAATCTGCAAATAAGGAAACGGCGAGACTGCTTTGTCTAGGGAATGCGTCGCAAAGTCCCAGAAAATCTTAGGCCATATAAACGCATGTAAAGAAGCTGCGATCTGGTCTTGGACTAGTTAGTAACCGTTGAAATGGCGGATGGTGAATCTCACAGTACGCAGCAGTCGAGCTGATCAGCCTTGCCAAGAATAGCTGAGTAGATGTTTCCATGATCTACAGGTGGCAAGTTCCGAACGGTCTGCACGTTTGGGATTAGCGTATATACGCTTGACGTATATACGAGAACGGAGTGGTGTATCTGGGATGGGGGTTTCCGGCAACGCGCGACGGATTTCTGCGAGCAGAAAAATGCGAATTGACCGAATCTGCGAAGTACCATAGGCTAACATTGTGCCCCACCTAGCGTTAGTGATTCCCTTCTCGTGCTTCCTTTGCCAGCGTACAATCCGCCAACGCCGCCGATACCAAGCAGTTCGCTCGGTATTGCGGTTTTCGGGCCTACAGTTCGCGCTTCCAACTACGGCGAATAGGTGTCTTGTTGTTGACATAAGGGGCAACTGGGGATTGCAAGGTAGTGCAGGTGCGGATGATGTTCGTCCTTGCCAGCTTTAAATTTTACATTCAGGTTATCAGGATAAAGCGAGGTACATGCATAAGTGTGCCTGCTCTTGTGCAGGTACTATGCGGTACTGCAGTTTTGAGCCTCAGCAGGATTCTTACTGTTTGACTTGCTTGTGCCATTGTGACGATCTGGGGCAACAGGCTCGTTGGCGTTATTGCTTATTAAGATGCCTTTTGCCAGGTACGAGTAGCACGGGCCCACATGGCCACATGGCCCTTGGCTCCGCAACTTTTCTTTGTCGTTTGTAGGCTCTCATGCGCGTTCCATAATACTTGATCTACGGGCCGAACCGCAGGTTATCTTGGAAGCAAGCCTAGCTGTTGTATTTCGTGATGCTAGAGCGGAACGGCGGCCGGTATGCAGGAATCTTTATCCTTCGTCTACTTGCTGTTCATGGCTTGCGGCTGAGCCATACCCCGCACCTGTAGCCTGATGTAGGTCCGGCTGATCGGTCCTCACAATGATGGAGATGTTGATATCGGTTTAACTTCTCGAAGCAAGGTCGCCACACTCCAGGCTCTCGTTCATTACGATAATGCGCCGAGCCGCATAGCTCCTGCACCCTACGATGCGGCTACTTCAACGCGACGATGCTGGCCGTTACAGCTTGGCCGACGACTTCGGTCCCGACAATGTGCCTCCTTACGCGATCCTTTTCCCACACGTGGGGCCCGAACGAGGTCGTCTATGCGGACCTGGCGAACACGCCAGCTACTTGGCAGCACAAAGCTGGCTATGACAAGATCAGGTTCTGTGCCGAACAAGCGAAGCAACACGGATTGCAATACTTCTGGGTCGATACCTGCTGCATCGACAAGTCTGACAGCATCGAGCTGCAGACTGCAATTAACAGCATGTTCCAATGGTACCGCGATGCGAAACGATGTTACGTCTATCTTGCCGATGTCTCCAGCGCTGCCGACACCGATGCGCGGGACAACGTGGCGCCTTGGGAAGGGACCTTCCGAAAAAGCAGATGGTTCACTCGCGGCTGGACGCTCCAAGAGCTCCTCGCGCCGTCGTCGGTAGAGTTCTATTCCAAAGAAGGCGCGTGGCTTGGCGACAAGCAATCCCTGGGTCCTCAGATACGCGACATCACGGGCATTCCTTCGAGTGCACTCTACGGTACTCCTTTATCCGACTTCCCCGTCTCGGAACGAGAAGCTTGGGTTCTCAACCGCCAAACAAAATACCCCGAGGACCTGGCGTACGCGCTGCTGGGAATATTCGACGTTCACTTGCCACTGATCTACGGCGAAGGGCGAGTAAATGCCCAGAAGCGGCTGCGGGAGGCGATTCAGAAAGCCGTGAAGGGTGGGTTTGATCCTTCCCAACAATGATGCTGAAAGATGGCTGACTGAAATAGGGACTCGAGCCAACGATTTCTCCGTTACCTTCAGCCTGTCGGACGTCCCCGAGACGCAATACTTCGTCGCAAGAGAAGCCGAATTGGCGGAGATACGTAGCAGCCTACGCTCGGATGGAAGCCGCCGCGTCGTTGTTCTCCACGGTCTCGGCGGTATTGGCAAGACACAAATTGCCATTACCTACGCAAAGCGATACAGAGACGAGTATTCCGCTGTATTCTGGCTTAGCATCAAGGACGAGGCCTCGATCCAGCAAAGCTTCATCAAAGTAGCGAGGCAGATCACGCAGCAGTACCCCAACGCCAGCCTCTTGAGCGCTGTAGGCAAACAGCAGAGTCAGGAGGAGTCAATCGAAGCCGTCAAGGCCTGGCTAAGCCTACCGAATAACACGAGGTGGCTTCTTATCTACGACAACCTCGACAATCCAAGATTGGCCAATAGTGCCGAAGACGCAGGAATTGACATCCATCAATTTCTTCCTACAGCGTATCAAGGCTCGATCATTATTACGACACGCTCGTCGCAAGTGGATCTTGGTAATATAATTCGAATTAGAAAGCTCATCTCTATAGAGAACAGTCTGGAAATTCTCTCGAAAACCTCAGGCAGAGATAATTTGCAACACGGTAAGAAGCTTGTCGCCAACTAAAGCATTGCTGATGATGTTGCAGACGTTGATGCTACGAGTCTCGTAAGGGAGCTTGATGGGCTACCCTTGCCCTTGCCACGGCTGGAGCTTACTTGAAGCGCGTCTCCATCGGCTTCGATCGGTACCTTCGCCTATACAGAGAATCATGGGCACAACTTCACACAAGCACCCCCAGCCTAGGATCCTACCAAGACCGCACACTATGCTCCACGTGGCAGCTCTCGTATGATCAATTGATGAGACAAAATCGACTCGCAGCCCACTTACTCCGATGGTGGGCCTATTTTGACAACGAAGATATCTGGCTTGAACTACTCCAGGCGGACGAAGAGGATGGTCCAGCCTGGATATACGAGCTGAATGATGAGTTGAGTTTCAATGCCGCTATGGGTACGCTGCATGATTATGGACTGGTCGACGTACACATCGGTACTACGGGCTCAACCGAGTCAAGGGGGTACAGCATCCATTCCTGCGTGCACAGTTGGACAATGCACATTTTGAATCAAAACTGGGATGCCGACTTGGCTAGGCTCTCGATAGGCTGCGTCGCGTCGCTGGTCCCATCAGAAACCAAACCCCAATTTTGGAATCTTCAGAGACGGCTTCTATCACACGCCATCAGATGCCACGCTACGATTCGAATTAGCGATCATGATATGCCATGGGCTTTTCACAGCCTAGGAAACCTCTACTTCGACCAGGGCAAGATGGACGAGGCCGAGGCGATGTACCAGCGGGCACTGCAAGGATACGAGAAGGCATGGGGTCCAGACCACACATCCACACTCTCCACTGTCAACAACTTAGGCCTCCTCTACAAAGCCCAGGGCAAGATGGACGAGGCCGAGGCGATGTACCAGCGGGCACTGCAAGGAAAGGAGAAGGCATGGGGTCCAGACCATACCTCTACATTCGACACAGTCAACAACTTAGCAAACCTCTATAAAGCCCAGGGCAAGATGGACGAGGCCGAAGCGATGTACCAGCGGGCACTGCAAGGAATGGAGAAGGCATGGGGTCCAGACCACACATCCACACTCTCCACGGTCAACAACTTAGCAAACCTCTACACAGCCCAGGGCAAGATGGACGAGGCCGAAGCGATGTACCAGCGGGCACTGCAAGGAATGGAGAAGGCATGGGGTCCAGACCACACATCCACACTCTCCACGGTCAACAACTTAGCAAACCTCTACTCCGACCAGGGCAAGATGGACGAGGCCGAGGCGATGTACCAGCGGGCACTGCAAGGATACGAGAAGGCTTTAGGGGCCGAGACCTTTACTCGACATAGACCGGCACTCAATACCATGCAAAATCTCGCAGATCTCAGACTCCGTCGAGGCCAGCGAATCGCAGCTAGGGAACTCTATATAAAAGCCTGCAGCGGACTCGAACTACTTCTTGGCCCACAAAACGCCAGTGTCCAATCCCTTCATCATACTATATCTCATTTGGAGAGATCGGGTGGTAAGTTAAGCAATTACTCCTATACTTACGATGCCTTAACTTGTTAATTTCCGGAAACAGATCCAATCCTGTCGCCTACGGACAAGCGGGACAAGCAGGAAAAGCGCTAGTCTGGCATAAGACGACTCATCAAAAGGTTCCGAAAATAGATCGTTGAGAAGGAATAGAAATGTGTTGTTTGTTAATCTAACTGCTAGGCGCAATGAGCCGGTAACAACGTCTTCACTATAGACAAATGACAATGGTAGTGAAGATGGATGAAACAATGAGAAACCGGAGCGTTAGCTTTCTAAGAGATGCACTCGGAGGGCCCGGGGTGAAACAACTAGTATTAGCTAACTCATAATCATCAGAGGTTACCCAATCAGCGTCATTTGAGTTTTCATACAAATGAAATCCCATTCCGACTGGCCTCCTTTCAAATCCATGCCAACCTAGCATACTGTAGTGAATCACCCCATCGAAATCCTAGGTCTGAGCCAAACACCGTGGACAGTCTGTACATGGTTTCGAAAGTGGTCCAAATCGTCCAGCTTGACGCCCTCTTCTACACACGTGGGATGCTCGCAGAAGATGAGTTTGTCCGGCTCGAGGTCTCTGATCTCCTTGACGTGTGCGCGCTCGAAATGGTCGTTCATCACCGCTGGACGGCTGTATGCGAAGGTTCGCTCTTCGTACGAGAGGCGGCCATCCCCAATACATCGTGGACATTGTGTCTTCAGCATGAGCAATGGGAAAAGTGGACGTTCAGGAGGGTTTGGATCGTTCATACGCGGCTGAGCCTGTACACGCTTCTGTATATGAGTACGTCTAGGCGTCTCCCGCTTCTGGCAAAGTCGGAACATGACGTCGACAGAATGAAGGCACGCCTCCCGCATATCCTCAAAGGTCAGCAGTTCCGGTTGATGAAGAAAGATCTCAGCGAGCGCTGCTCGTTCGGGGATTTGGAGGTCAACCTCTGGTTGCCACAGTTCTTCTGGCTCCTCCAGCTCTTCCAGAGCGGCCTGCCTCTCGATATCCCACGTGGGCCTGTTGTAGAAGAAGTATTGCCGGTACTGCTCTTCAACGTTGCTCACGCGTTGCGCTTGTTTCGTTCTGATGCTCCCTGACAGAATCCGTATTTCCTCCTCATTCCCTTTTCCTTTGTATCGATACCGACCGGCTTTGAGTATCTCTCGTCGTTGTTTTAGCGCTTCAATCTCGGGGTCCGGTGGCAAGGTCTCCCAAACTTGCTTGGGGACCATCTTTCTTCGAGCCCGTGGGTCACACGTCATCCCGACATGGGTGAATAGGTTGATCAGAGCATCTTCTGTTGGCTCGTCCAGAAAGGCGTTCTGTGTGTCAAATTCGATGTTCTCGTTGATATACGCACTATTGAACGTAGCCCACTTGGGATCATGGCGTAGCGCCTGGTCACGCACAGCGTCAGGAGCCTTTCCTGACTAATGTTAACATGGACAGTAGATCAACAGTGAACTGGGACTTACTGTTCATAGCGTTGGCATTGCCTCTTCGGAAGGCCTTTGGCGTGATAGGTTCTTCATTCCCCATGTCAAGACTTTGTCGTTTCAGGTCATCACGAAGCTTGTGATACCGAACAACCTCGTCTCCCACACGGAAAACCGGTCGCTTCAGCCACTCTTTCTTCCATCGAAGGGCTGTGCACTTGACCGGGCCCACGTTCTTGACTTGGAAGACCCGTCGGACAGTCGTCAAACTTGGGGCATCAAAGGCGTCGTCGCAAAGGGCCAAGCAGATGATCACATTAATGAAATTGAAGATCAGTCTGCGCGTCATGGTAAACCAGAAGATCGTGCTACAAGAAAAGTCAGGAATGATTCCAAAATAATATTAATAATTGACACTCACGGCTTCGGGTTATTATCCATTCCTTTGTGGTGTATGAATTTCACAGCCATAGAAACCATGTCTTGGCCGGTCTCTGGGTGGCGTACCACCATAAGTCGAATATCTTCGTAGCACAACGCTTTAGGGCGACCACGATCGGTAGTCTCACGGGCCAAGATGTTGTCGAGCAGCTGGAACTCGTCTGGTGCCTGGTTGTTGTCCTGACTCGAGTGGGTTGAGCATTTGGAGGCAAATAGGTCTTCCCAAGATCCATCCGATGGCTTGGATGTCTCGTTATCCACGAGCTCACCGGGCCGTGCTCCTGTGTATGCCAGGGCTTGGTATATACCAAGGAGATTGATACGTTGACGCTCACTTGCGAAAATGCCGTCGTCATAGGCGATGTTAAAGACAAGAAGAGCGAAAACACCGTCAGAATTCACGACTGGTTTACCATCAACATTTGGAGGACGGAGCTTGAAGAGAGGTACCAGGGTAGCATCATGCCACTACAAAACTGTTAATGACTAGAAGCGCTTGTTTGTAATTAACATACCTTAAGGATCTCCTTGTTATCATTTGTGTCAATATGGCAGCCATTGATGCTAGCATAGAGCTGCTTGTACTGACGATGGTACTCCCAAGATGTGCCCGATGACTTGATCTGGTATGTCTCACACATATGTAACAGAAAGTCCATTGCGGTAGCTCGATTAGCTTGTTCGAGGACGGCTTTCCATGGCCCGCCCACAACATCACGACAGAAGCTATGTCCATTAGTCAAGGCTATGTGGCCTGTTGGAGGAAGGGACGAGTCTCACATTTTCCATTTCCGCAAAATCCTTGCCACATTAATCTTGGTTTTATCAGCCCATGCCGGCTTCAGAAAACGGACTTCTTGCAGTTGCTCCCGAAGTGCTGCATGCTGCGTCGCCGTCAAGGGCTTTGGGCCTTTCGAAACTCGGCTCTGCTGTTCTCGGTGGATGAACTCATTCACAAAACCTTGGTGAGGGCCTTGTAGAACGGGCCGAGAACGAGTTGGCGCCATCCTTGGACGCAATATTTTACTGGAGAATGACCAGCTGGGGCTTGGTAGCCTGGAATGCGGACTCCTGGCTCATTCTTATAAGCCGACTGGGTGGAAAGCAAGTAACAGGAAGGGGATTACTCGAACTTGCCCTATTGGCAAGTGGGGCACAAGCTGAGCGGCTACGTCTATCCAATCAGCCCAGGCCTTGTGAAGTGGGGCTATGTACTCAGTACACAGGAGCAACCACCATCCACTCTGCTACCTAGCTGTTATGCCATCATAAAATGGGATCCCACGCTTGCCGAATTTGGGCCCCAGAACAGCGCTTTCTCTCTTTAATGTGTAAAGTATCTAGCTGTGACTCCCGGTTTATAGCGCTCAAGGAGGAGGTCATCATCCCTATCAAAAGTGGCTCCATGCATACAGGCATGTCGTTGTCGCAAAACTAGATAGGCCACATCGGATTGTACTGATATCGTCAATTGAGCCTCTATTCACTTTTGATATGTCCATGCTGACTTTCGTGACATGCCTGACTGCCGTCGTTCAGCACCAATCCCAAGTAGCACCTTTATTTCATTGGTCTGACAGCTCAAGAAGTAGATTAGAAGGAACCAGCTACCCTCCCACCATGTCCCTGGAAGTGGGAACTAGGTAAGGTAACGTTATTCGTACGAAGCTAGGCAGGGACGGGTTTGCATTGTATGCAATAATAATTCACCCATCCATCTAACCCGATCGCTCTTCACCAATGAGCAGGCAGTGCAGAGTACATTGCCTTTTACCCGCTCGCTCGATGCACGGGGGCTTAGTCAGATAACTAACACCTTCCTACATGGTAAGGGCTTTTTATGGACATAACAGCTGGTGCTTCTCACCTGCTCGGCCCATGTAGCCTACGGTGGCAAATAATAGGGGCTGGGCGTGTCGGGAAATAAATGTACGCCACTTTCGCTTGGTAGAGACTACCTGGCTTTGCTTTATTCCAATCCTTTTCTGGCTGAACTTTGATTGTTTGTTATCCTTGCGAATTTTGCCTAGATCAACTTCCAGAAAACGTTTTCCGCAAACTTCACCTTTATACTCTGAGGCTGATTAACTATTTTTATTTATTCTTTTGATTATCTGTTGCCCACAAAATCCAGCGAAACAAGTGACCAAGTTAGTGGTAACAGGATGGGAGGAAACAAACCACGACAACGCCCGCAATCTAGTCTAGATGCACGTGAGACCTGGGATCTGGGGCCGAGAGCAGAGCCATCGTGTCTGGAAGCAAAGAAGCTGAGCCAATCTTGCCAGAACAACCACCACCCTGGAATGGCTTCAGGGAACCCGTTGACAGACTTGTACAGATCGCACAATGCAAGTCCGCCGGTAACGAAAGCCAAATTGAGCGAGTTGGACATCGACAAGATCCCCAACAATCATAGACTACGTCATGACCTTAATTTCGACCGGGACCTGCAATTGCGACCCAACTGGGATGGCGAGAAGGGCAGGAAGAAGCAGGCCAAGGTGGATGAATTTTGGGCAAATCTTCGTGACCAATTGCACGAGTTCGTTACAGCTCCGGTATCATCCCAGCAACGCCTCGGAATGGACCGCGACTGGTGTCTTCCAATCTTGTTGAAGGAAGTGAAGGAGATTCTTCACACTCTTGTCTCCTCTCAGGATCGAGTATACATTGATGAGGGGTTCATTGTGGAGCTGATCATGCAGCAGTTCTACAAAGGGACCACCGACCTGGAGAAATTAGCGTCCTGGCTTTCCAGCCTGCTCAAAACCTACTGTGCTCCTGGGAGGGATAAGCTGGTGGATGAAATGTACAACAAGCTGGCAAACGGTAACCGAAGGAACGACATGGGAGATTTGATTCAGGGACTGCGTAGTCTCTTGAACCTACTGGAAGGGATGAAGCTCGACCTTGCAAACCATTTTATTCGCTGCTGGAAACCCACTCTGATCGAGGACACTGTAAATTTCGAAAAGCGCTTCTTCTGTAAGAAGATCCAGACCGGCAGGCTCGACCCTCATCCAGGAAGCCAATGGTATGTCACAGCTATTAGGGATATTGGCCTCAGCCCCGGATCCGCGTCTGCTTTCGGCGATATGGCAGTGTTTTTCGAGGCTTTATCCAGGTTGATCCTTCCTTCCAGCTCCCAGCAACTCCCAAATACGTTCGCCTTTGACGAGAAGCAGATAACAAAGCTGCGCAGCGACGTACTCAATGGCATCCACCTGGAAATATGCATGCGCCTGTCCAGCAAGCTCGAGAGTATGTACCGAGATTCGAGAGGAGCAGGTACCCTCATCCCTACCTCTGTCCCTACCCCAACCTTAATCACATCGAGTCCAGCCACTCCTGGCTCCACCTACGCCAGGAGCCACGGGCAAGATACTGGTTTCGGCTCCATTACGAGTTCATTGGGTTCACTCTCCGTGGCGGCACCCGAGACGATAAGGTCGCCTTGCCGCTCATCAAATCATATGTTACGCCAAGATATCTTAGATGCGCAAGACACGGAAAGGAGCAAATATAACCTCTACATCGCCCTCGCGGAGCTCCTGTCGACAGCCCCAGCTAGTGCCGGGACTGCTAGCGAAAGGAAGCTGATAAGGGATTCTTTCGCAGTTGAGATCTTCCGCTTCACGAATGCGCCTACAGAGGCGCTTCGTAAAGTCGAGGAAGAGCTTGGCCAACATCTCTACCAGCCCCATTCGCAGCTCTTCCAAGAGGTTGAATCGCACTTCTGGATCCGTCTCATCGCGGAGCTTCAAGAATGTGTCAGGACGCTCAAACCCCTTGGCAGTCTCGGCCTCTTCTCGGCAGCTGTAGGTCGCCGTAACTATGGGCCATGGGGAGGGCCAAGCGCTCATCCTATGTCCAGTAATGCAATAGGTATCTCAACCCAAGAAGCCCGCGCGAAAAGAGGAATAGAAGACATAGCCGCCAGGCTGGCGCATCTTGGCCTTCTTCATTGGAGAGTGTGGTCGCCGCTAATCTATCTTGGCGGTGACAATGGCGGTGACAATGGCATGGAGTTAAGTCAGGCAGTGGGTATCTGAGGCGTGCACAGCTTCTTCTACGACGGCATTCGACGATTGAATCAGCCACCGAAGCGAATTCAAAACACCTCGCTAGTGACCTAGCTGAATAGATACCTGTGATTATCCAGAAGTTAGCCGCTTTCTGGCGATTCTCTTCAGACACCGTTCCTGTAACTTTTCCTTTTGTTCTAAGCACAAGATGCCTGAGATGCAGTAAGATGGCCGTAAGATAGGGGGAGCTGCCTCCATACGTTGGTGGTACGTAGGCTTTGAGCCGCAAGGCAAAAAAAGTCGGAGCATACCTCGCTACAATGCATTAAACTGTGATCACGATTATCAAGATTATTCCTTCAATTCACCGATACGACAAGCGCAGAGTAAGCTAGGGATCGAGCAGCACGTCACCGATCCCAGTTTACAGCTGAGTTCCACGGCTCATATTGTTTATATTATACAATTAGTATGAGACTATCACTGCCTCCCAAGCACTGCTTTCCGATTGGTGACTAGGTTCCCATTCACTGGAGACTGGGATGAAGACGTGATTACATTCCGTTTGCCCTCCGTTTCCATGGCATCCACCACGAGTTGCTCTATCTCGGCCTGCCCGCCCTGATCAGGGCCAGACCTGCCCTCTGTCTTCAGTTCGTCCTCTATCTCTGCTTTCCCACACTGCTGTGCCCTGAGCATTCTCCTCTGGAAGAGCATCGAGCAAAGGCCGTTATTTCCGGCGAAGTTCGCGCCTTTTTCGGAAGGATATGTAATAAAGAGCCAAGAAACACAGCTGTATGATGAGCAGAATTACGAAAGCCTTACAGTTCCTAGCAAGGTAGTCCTCCCCGCTACCAGCGAGCCAGTGCCACCAATCCCGACAGTACTTTGCCGTGAAGCCGGTCAAGATGACGACGACGACAATGTAGATAGCTTCTATAACCGAGCATCCAATGGCGATATAGATCAGGGTGTCGCTGTTGCTTTCCATACCGAAATAGAGGACGCTGTAGGATGCCAAAACCAGCAAGCCAGAGAGGATTGCGCCCAGACAGCAGAGCGCCACGACGAGCCGGGTATGCTTAGCATCAGTGGGCATTCTGCGTCCTACGGTCCTCCATTCGAGAGCCAGATCAGCAGAACGAGGTCGACCGGGGCTAGGATCAAGTTCTGGATTGGCTGCTCCCCACCCCCGAACTGCTCTAGCAGCGCATCCGCCCCCGCGCATGAACGGCCCTTCCGGTGCTGGTTCTGGCTCGCCGATTTAGACGTTGGATTAAATCGGCGCGCCGCTGACTGTCCCGTTCCTGAGCCAGTCTAAATGCCTGCAGAATTGCATGGGCGACATTGTGACCAAGGACCGGAAAGAGCGCGTGAGGGTGTTCGTACCCTTGGAGAGGCGAAGCAGCAAGGTCTCGCATCGCCCTGGACCAGTTCTGGGGTGCGTCCATTCTGGGGTGCGTCAATACGACTTTTCTGCTTGCGCAGAGCCAACTGCAGTCGTTTTCGGGTCATGCTATAAAGAGCCGCTCTAGACACTCATGCAGTCACCACCCGGAAGTACTGCCGATTGGTGCTTATCGTTCGAACTTTCTTTCGTACTTTTCTCTACCAAAGTATCTTGCTTTTGCCCTGAGGGAAGTTTCAAGGTTGAAGTGGTTATATCTGTAACATCGTGTCGTCCAGAACCAGGTTCATGAACACCGCGACTGGTGTGAAGAGAGAACCTGCGTCGCGAAGGATGCTTAACGTCATTATAATAACCTTTAATGATTTTTCGTTGCCGAAAAGGATATAACTGGTTATCGTTTGTTGGACTCCTAAGCATTCGACTTATATACAGGCGTGCATCTGTAATGTCGGAGGTTGGACTAACTACTAAAACGGACGTTAGGTAATTGGATAGATTGCCGTCCTGTCCCGTGAGACACGCATGTGGTAGGCTAGAGATAGACCTAATGTGATGCATGCAAGCAATACATCCGAAAGTGATTACGATTGGGCTTTCATTAGTTTCTTCGATATGCCTGGCTACTGGGTAAAACAATCTCGAGCTTACTTTCTCCATGCCTTCCTTCTTCGCATCCGAAGCCACCAGTCCTGCTTAGCCCCAAGCCCTGGGAATCTGAGTTGTTGCGCCCGTGCCGGGCCCTGGCGGTGTTCTCGAACTTGAGGCGGCGGAAGTAGCCCTGGTGGAGTAGCCGTCGTTCACGAAGAAGTGCAAATACACGTTCGAGCACAGCGCTTCCCACGGTCTAGAGGTTGGCGACCGCCCTGCGAGGCCGTTATGCGTGTCCTGCACGGCGCGGTCGACCTTGTCGAAATTCGAGGAGACCCAGAAGCTGTAGTCGTACTCGAGGATGATGTGGTCGACGGCGGTCGACGGCGTCGTCCAGGTCGATCATGTTGCCGCCCTTGGCCGCGAGACACTTGGGCAGGGGCTCGAACCACACGCTGTCGGCTAGGCCGTCACATGGAGCACCCCGCAGAGCCCGTTATTTCGACGCTGTGCTTCTTGCTTGGCAGCAGTGTAGTCGCAGTGCCGATGTAGTCGCCGCGCAGCACGGCCCAGTTGTTGCCCGTAAGGAGTTTCGCGTAGCTACGCTTTGTCAGATTCTTGACGAGGGGCACACTGTCGGTAAAGTTACTAAAGATGCCGGTGGCGGACTCGGGCCCGCTGTAGTAGACAACGAGGATCCCGATGGCGATCTCAGCCGTCAGGATGGTGTCCGCCTTCTCATCCGGGTAGTCCTCGGCGAAGTCGCGGACGGCGGCCATCAGCTTCTTGTCGTTTTGCTCAGTCGCGTTGAAGGTGCAGCTACCGCCCCAGACCTCGCCTGCGGGTAGACCTTGAACGCGTACGCTACTACGTTCTTAAACGGGTTTCCGCAGGGGCGGTTGCCGTGCCGGCCCCCGCCGACGCTAGCGAAGTAGTGTTTGGGGTTTTGCCCGCCGGGCTTACGAAGGTCTCGGTGTTGCCGCACAGGATGGACATCTGGCCTCGTTCGGGGAAAGAGATGCACAAGGGCTGAAGCGCGTTGGTGTAGTCGACGGAGAAGCACTTGTTGACCTGGATGCTGGTCGTGTCTTTGACCGTGTCGAACGCGTAACGTGGTTTATCAGCGAGCGACGCATATCAGCGAGCGACGCACGTCCTTTACTTTCCTCTTTAATTAAACTTCAACGCGTAAGTATTCCGCAACCACAATGCCTAATCCTTCTCAAGAGGAGCGGATCGTTTTAGCGATCAAAGCGACACGAGATTTATCGAAAAAAAAAACAGCCTAAGATCAATAGCGAAGGCATATAACGTACCCGAATCAACACTACGCCATTGAATCAAAGGCCGAGTCCCACGACGCGAAATCCGAAACCCAGCACACAAATTGAATACACTTGAAGAGGAGGTGCTCCGAGAATACATAATTGATCTGGATGCCCGAGGGATGCCTCCCAATATCGCTGGCGTGGAAGATATGGCCAATCTCCTCACCGCGTCGCGCGGCGGCGAACGCGTCGGTAAGCACTGGGTCAGGCGCTTTATCGACCGGAACCGGGACCTCAAACCCAGAATGAATCGCCGGTACGATTACCAGAGGGCTCTCTGTGAAGATCCAGACGTTATTTCAGGTTGGTTTGGGCTGGTTGCGAATATCAAAGCCAAATACGGTATCGTCGATGAAGACATGTACAATTTCGACGAGACCGGCTTTATGATGGGCATGATCGGATCAACCCTCGTCGTAACACGCGCCGACCGGCATGGGAAGGCCAAGTCGGTCCAGCCTGGCAATCGGGAATGGTCAACGGCAATTGAATGCATCAATTCGCAAGGCTGGTGCATCCCGCCGTTCTTGATCGTTCGGGGCCAATATCACCTCTCGAGCTGGGCGAGCGAATGCGACCTACCGCGCAATTGGGTAATCAAACCGACTTTAAACGGCTGGACCGATAATGAGACAGGCCCGGAATGGATCAAGCACTTTGACGAGCATACCAAAGGCCATAGGAAGGGTCGATACCGCCTCTTGATTCTCGACGGCCACGAGAGTCATATTTCGGCCGAATTCGAGGCATACTGCAAGAACAACGACATTATCACCATTAGTATGCCTCCGCATTCATCTCATCTGCTCCAGCCACTCGATGTAGCACTTTATTCGCCTTTAAAACGTGCTTAGTCGAAGGAAATCGAGCTGTTTATCAAGGCCTCGATAAACCACATTATGAAGCTCGAATTCTTTATCGCGTTCAAAGCCGCGCATTTCGCGATCTTCACGGAAACAAACATTAGATCTGGATTCAGCGCATCCGGTTTAGTCCCTCACAATCCAGACGAAGTGATTGGCAAGCTGGATGTGCGTCTTCGGACGCCTACGCCTGTCTCGTCGCGTCGGGGGACGGCTAGTACCTACGTCTCCCAGACGCCGTTCAACCCGCAACAGACGACTAAGCACTCTTCTTTTATTAAAAGCAAGGTCTCTGCCCACCAAGGAAGCTCTCCGACGCCGATTTTAGAGGCTGTGGACCAGATGGCGAAGGGTATGACCAAAATGGCCCATGAAATGACCCTTATGCGTGATCGGATACGTACTTTAGAAGAGGCCAGTTTCGCCCTTTCAAAGCGCCGGAGAGCCAAAAAGTCGCGAGTCCAGCTTGGAGGAGCCCTAACTACTAAGGAATCTTAAGTGTTACAGGATGCGAAGGATAAGGGTAAACGTTTAGCGACTGATAAAGCTGAGAATGGGGGTCCATCGAAGCGGCGCGTAGCTGGCGTTAGGCGCTATAGTACGTGCGGTAAAACAGGTCATAATATACAGTCTTGTGGAATTGTTATAGAACTAGGTAGCGAGCTAGAAAGCGATTGATTTTAATTAATTTTAAGCGTTATGGTTAAGATATTTCGTTATAAAATAGTATAAAGTGGTAATAGTGCGTCGCTCGCTGATAAACCACGTTAACTTATAAATCATTGGAGTTTTGGGATTGATGTCATTGAGTTTCTTTCAATTTGAGTTAGTTAAATAATTAAATTTTAAGTAGAGTAAGTATATTGTCTCCAACTCCTTCAACACAATTCCATCAGCCTTCTTCCTCCTAGCCAGTATCTAAGGGCGAAGAAAGGCCAACGGCGATGTGATTTTGAGGAGCTGCGTCACGGCCATCCCGAGTTTTCTCCTCCGCTCCCCGCGTCCCTGTTCGATGATCCAAGCCGTCTCATTGTTGTGGGGGAACCGCTCCGACGGCGCCTTACGCAGAAACTTGGCCAGAGGTTCCCACCCATCGCCCATGCGGTATTCGAGCAGCCAGCCCGACGGGACCATGCGTCGCACCAGCTCGTGGTGCTCGTCGTACCGCCGCCGCGCGTTGGCCCACACGTCGTGGCGATTTTCCGCCTCAAGCCAGCCCTCGAACACGGTCCGCATCCCGCCCACCATGTGGCCGCCGCAGAGGGGGTCCAAGATGTAGCGGCGCAGGGCGTAGTCCCAGGCGTAGGTGAACTTTAGTAGGGTGTGGGACACGGTCTGGAGCCAAGAGTCGAAGGGGCGGATAATCAGGATCACTTGAGCGCCCGGGTAGGTCGAGATGAGCTGGGGCGCGAAGACCCCGGCAAAGTCGGTCACGGCCTGGAACTGTCCCATCCAC
Organism: Apiospora kogelbergensis; assembly: GCF_038363985.1. Lineage (NCBI taxonomy): Eukaryota > Fungi > Ascomycota > Sordariomycetes > Amphisphaeriales > Apiosporaceae > Apiospora > Apiospora kogelbergensis. The sequence goes on from NW_027117437.1 coordinate 159,015, forward strand.
ACGTCCCATTCCGCCTTGGACCAGGGCCTCGCTGGATCCTGTTGTGGGAAGTGGGCGTCGGCCGCGGCCCGCCACCGCGCCCATTCCTCGTCAGCTTGGTACTTGAGGCCGTGGTGCATGTGTCGGTAGCCCAACTTCTCGAGCGCTATGGTCATGGAGAGGGTGCCGGTGCGGGGGAGTCCTATGCAGAGAAGGCCGAGCCGGAGGCCAGACTGCCCTGCAGCAGGTCTGGAGGCGGGACAGGACCATGAGCCATTGTACAGACCCGAATAGATAGGAAGGTGGATTTGGCATTGAAGCAAAGTGGCCAAATACTAAAGAATTAGTAGACAAATGGTTGAAAAGGAATGTCGGATGAAGATAGCTAACCTAAGCAATAAGGAAATTAGTATATTACGCTTCTCACTGTGAGTTATAATCTGAAGACGGAACACTGGTTGACTGATCCTCGTCGTTAGTCGTCGCTCATTACGTCGGGCTCGTCCGTGCCTCTCCTCTTAGTGCTGTCGTTCGTTATTATTTTGCTGTCTCAAACACCACCTGTACTCTACATCCAAAACTTAAAATCAGAGACACACACGTGCCTCTTCCCAAGTTGCCAAACACCGCTTTTACATGGCGACATGCACCTTCGGCATTGCTCTATCGACCAATGTTGTAGGTCAAGACGAGCCAGTAGGGGTTGTTGCTCGGTATGGCAACGAAAGAAGATCGGGGCTATCATACCGGATGCAGCGAGATCCGAGCGGTGCACTGGCGTTCACCCAGATGATTGAGTATGATTTTACGCTTGGACCAGGGATAGTATATATCGTATCAGAGCACTATAACCATCTGTGGACAATGAGGTAATCAAAGGAGACTGGTAAACATCATATCTTCAGGTCACAAGTGGGGATCGGACTCTCTAGCTCTATCAAATCATAGTGTTAAATATCTCCCCCAGTGGCTGAACCGGACTTACTGCATTATATGTATAGGGAACGTTTCCCTTGCTATGGGCTCTGTATATGCACATCGAATTGAACTGGCAACGTACAATAGCCAAACTCGGCACTGTTTGATCTGCGAATCAAAGCAAAGTTTCAAAACGACCAGCAATTGTTAAACAGGTGCTGCGGACAAAACTCTGAGTCTCCCAGCAATTGCATTGTGAAATTCCACGGAGTGCGATAGCATGCGTTCAGAGCCAATAGCGAGACATGTGGGGGTGATCATCATGGACAAGTTCACTTAGTAAGGTCCATGGTGATAGCTTCAGAAGCAACTGCCGCACACTACCTAAATAAGGGTAGTCTCCTACAACACCAAATTACATTTAGGAGAAATCCCGGACCACTGCAACCGATTAGACTCGAATCTAAATAATATCGCTTGTCCCAGGGTTTCACAATTGCGCCCCCTTCCCATCCAGAATCCCCGCTAAAAAAAAAAAAGTTACCAAAAGAGAAGAAAAACCGTCGTTCTCACCCCCCCAGCGGACCTCAACCTCCTCTACGCGACGCTTCAGACAACTCCCTCCCAGCACATTTTTAGCACGCGGACCATACCTTGTCCATCAATTAGTGGCGATTTGTGATCCATTTAAGATTTAGAAAACCTTGCAGGACTCCACAGATTATGTCTTATTGGTAGGTTACAAGCAGGCCGCCCGCCTTGAACCGCTGCAATATCACTTGGTCCTTAACTAAGCCTTTTTCTGATTATTTTTCCTTAACTTCAATTTGAATCTAAGTCAGCCTGGCAAAACAGTATGAACCACATCGATCAAGCTACCTAAGTATATGTATAGAATAGCCACCATACATCTCTTTTTCTTCTTTTGCATCGAGGTCACCTTCCTAATCCAGTAATTTCTACCACTATCACGGGAGCTTTCCAGCCTCACCAGCGACGGTGATGCCGCCAGTTCGTAACAGAGCTGCTCGGTTGTCACCATGGCCGACAACTCCAAGAAGGAGTACGCGGTCACCAACACCGGTCCCTTTAATAGACGAAGGCCCGACCATTGTCGTCCGTGCGGACTGTGGCAACGTGCCCACACCTAGCCCCATCGAATCGCCCAGAAAGAACACGATCAAAGACAGACCCGCCGAACAGAAGGCCAAAGCATGCCATCTGCTCCAAGAAGCCCTCCGGCTCGTACAAGAGGCCATGGAGTCCTACTTGTCAGATGGAAGGTATCGGTACCTTGGAGGCCGACGATCCGACCAGGACCCACTAAGGGAAATATGTACTGGAACAACCGCGTTGTACCACAGACAGAGAGTTCAACTAGACACAACCAATCACGCGTCTGACAAATCGCCCAGAAAGAACACGATCGAAGACAGACTCGCCCAACAGAAGGCCAAAGCATGCCATCTGCTCCAAGAAGCCCTCCGGCTCGTAGAGGAGGCCAAGGACTCCTACTCTGGCTTTGATTACACCGCGGCGACCCAGAACTTGGAAGCGCTGGCCACAGACAAGACGCCGATCCAAGACCCACAAAGCCCCAACAGAATAATCGACTGCTGCAACGCGCTACAAGAACTTGCCAACCTCCGAAAAGAGGTACACGAGCTAAAGGAGCTGCTGATCTTGACTGCCAAATCAACAGGCCCAACCCAAAAGGGGAATACCTACAGCGAAGTCCTCAATAAGGGACAAGCTACAACCAAACCCCAACACGCCTCTGTACCTGGACAACAGAAAGAAAACGACCGAAAGGAGCACACTCTTGTTCTTCTCAAAGACAAAGACCAAGCACTTCCTCGCTTCGACCCCGTGCTGATTCGGGACCGGATCAACGCCAGACTCCAGTGCAATGCAATCAAGGGCGTACACGCCTCCCCGAAAGGGAACGTCGTCCTGACCTCGCTCTCTCTCACGGCCTCGCAACTGCTGCAGGAGCAACAGAGATGGCAAGAGGTCTTCCAGGGCTGGCCGATCACGGCAGCCGAAAAGCCAGATACCTGGCCTAAGCTGGTGGCCCACTTCGTCCCGACATCGCTAAGTCCGACCTCCTTCGCCGAGGAGGTGAAGCGGTTCAACGACATCGAAATTCAGGGGAATGTCTGATGGTTGTCCAAACCGGAAGGCAAAGCTCACTCGTCCATGGTCTTCGCCGTCCAGGAGGGAGACAGAACCGAATGCCTGAAGAACGGAATCTGGATCCAGGGCCAGCACCTCCAGGTCGTCCGCTTCAAGTCATTCACGCCAAAGACACAATGCCACAGATGTTTAAAGCTGGGCCACGACCCTGCGCTCTGTAGAAGGCGGTACATCTGCGGCTACTGCGCTGGGAAACATCCGACCAAGGAGCACAGCTGCAAGGACTGCAATAGCAAGGTCCCTTGCACACACGCGCCTGCAAAATGCGCCAATTGCAGCCAGACTGGACACACGGCCTTTGACAAAGAGAAGTGCGAAGTGTACAAAGCGCTATGCTAGAGGCGATCTCGCTGGTACAGCACAACCTGAATCGGGGGCTTCATAGCTTGCAATCCCTATTCCAGATTGCCCTCGAGCACCAATCACACATCCTCTGCCTTCAAGAACCCTATCTTTTCCAAGACAAGGGTCCTCAGGGAAGCGGCTTGTACAGCTGTATCTCCCATCCGTCGTTCCGACCGCTCGTACCACAAGAGTCCACGGACCTTTCTAGCATACAGAATCGCCCCAGAGTCATGACTTACATCCGAAAGTCCTTTCCCTTTGAAGTGAACCCCCGGTTCGACCTCGTTTCCGATCCCTACATGCAGGTCCTGGAGGTAATCACGCCCATAGAGAACTTCTACATCGTGAACATCTACAACCAGACAGATGAGAAGGGTTCCTTGACAGTGCAGAGATTTCTCGACCTCAACCCGCTAGTGCGCCATTGCTACTCTTCCGACGCTGCACTCCAACAGTAGGGCCAACAGGTTTGCAGGCAACTATGAAGCCAGGACCGGAAACAGCGCGCGAGGATCTTCGAGCTCTCGACGGATGCAGCGAAAGGAGGATGCATTGCTGGATGATTCAGGTCCGAGGCGATCGGCCTCTAGGTCGGAATGGGACAAGAGGAGCGGGAGAAATATCAGGCTCCTCTGTCCTGCGCACCAGAACATGGGTTGCATCACAAGCTGTCCGTCCGTCGTCCATTCCATCTCTCAGTGCCACTTGCGCAACGGCTCCCATTCTGCTTCACAGTAAGGGCCCACCAAACTCAGGACCGAAAACAGCCCGTGAGACTCTTCGAGCTTACCAGCTGTTCTGAACATATTACAGAATTGCTCTTGAGAATAGTGCTTAGTTGCGCAAACGCGCTATCGATCAAAGAAGGGTCGTGTCCGCCTGGAACGTAGAGCTTGTGGGTTTCGCGTGGGCTGAACGACCAAAGACAGAATATTTGATGGAGAACGACGAAGAAAGCATCAGCATCTTCACATGCATTCTTCAGAAGTTCGTATCATGGTCTTTCTACGCTCTGCTCCAGAGCTTCGACTCCGCCACTCTGTCGTATTTACACTTCGAGGACTGGGAGAGCCTGGCCCCGCAGAAGAGTCAGCATTCTAGTAGCTAGCTATGTCTTTGGTTTGTAGGAAGTATATTATATAGAGAATGGCTGCAGCAATCGAGTGATTAATGGCAAAGTCGCAGGGCGATTCGGAAGAGCGCAGCATCTCCAGCACTACGATGTGGATATAAGAGGGAAATGCAGCTTGGCCTTTGTCCAGGCGGGGTGTTGGTCCGAATTGGCGTGGGGTCGCGCGCTTCTCGCTCCCCGATTGGTAAGGCTGAAATCCGACCCGCATGGCAGCGAGCAACAGGTCGGGGGACAAGCTCCCGACTTGGTCAAATACAATCCCTATCCGTTGAATAAACCACTTGGATCCTGCAGAATATGAAGTTCGAAACGAGATGCAGTGGAAGGCAGAGTAGATATTGCGGACTGAATTGAATATCCTCGCCACGTTCCGTCGCTGGTAAGCATTGACTGACTTGAAATCCCCTGAATGTTGAGGACTCCGCGTACCAGTGACATTTCCTGTCAATACCAATTAATTGGTACCAGCGCCAAATGATGGCAATGAGCCATTGACTTAGAAAAACAGAGAGACCCTATTCGTCCATCTACCCGGCCAGACGTACTCAGAGTGGCCGACTAGTTCGTGTACTTGCGAAGTGGAAACGCATCTCCGGGCATTGGCTCGAGGTGCCATGCCTTTGTGGCGGTGCTTTCGAATGCATCCTGCCAATCGCTTCGGAGCTCCTCTGGGATATCCCAACCCAAGTCCGAGCTGCGAAGTCTCATGCGAACCAAATGTCGCTTCTCTCTTCCCGTAGCACCATTGATGAAGCCTTCACGCCGATGCAGCACTGCCATGTTATTGATGAAATGCATGTCGCCTGCCTGCATCGTGATCTCGAGTTGCGTAGCTTGTGCAATGGCTTCGATGGCATCAAGTGCTTCGCGCTGCCGCTCATTCACTTGCGGCAAGCTAGAAGGCCGAGGATGAGTGGTATTTCCAAGCAAAGGAGTGCGGCCAAAGTTCATGATCAACTTGGAGTTGTGGTAGAAGACAACCGGGCGGCATTGGAACTTGGGACTAGGAATAAGTTAGCAAACCCAAGCAGTAATGATAATTTTGACAAGCTCGTACATGGCAAAGGGCCAGTCTGATTTGGCCAGAGTCCGGATCATATCTGGGCGGTAAGCTGCAAGCACGTTGTAAACGTGGTATGCGGATGAGATGATACATCTGCCGCCTGAGGCCGGAGTGGTTCTCGTCAACCAGCCAACGCAGTCACCGGCTTCTTCGTTGTGGAAACTCTGTAGAGGGGTGAATCAGCTGTGGCGCTTATAAATCTGGAACGAATTGGGCGCGCTCACAATAGAAGATGTCGAATGCCGGTGATGGCCCATCATATCTGCCGAGGAATTGTCGGCAATGATATGGACTGAGATTGTGTGTTAGTATGCGACTGGCTGACAAGCAGAACGCCATGGAACCTCACCTAGAATGTTGCCCTTGTGGTCTTGGCGGCCACGCTGATCGACAACGTGCGCTTGGATTCCCAGCCACACCATGGTGAGTTCCTCAACCGAGAAGTCACTGGGCTTGATGCCTCTGATGACAGAGAATCCCTTGCCATTGTGCAATTCCTGGCCTACACCAGAAAGCTTGGCAGCTAGAGTGGGAAGGGAGAAGTTCTCAACATTGACCAAGTCACCATCGAGTTCCAGAGCTAATAAAAGCATTAAAATCCCAATGATCAAAGAATAGCACGTGACGCTGACTCACCCTTGAACTTTTCCAACGTGGATTTGATCTCGGCAATGTCTTCGTCGGTCAGTTGACAGACGTAAGAATCTTCGTTCTTGAAAATAGATCCCTTCCAGGCGAGTTTGCTGTACAAGGTGGAGGGAAACCCAGAGGGTAAGCCCAAGGGCTCTTCACATCCGCTGTGTCCACATCCAGCGGGCACTTGTGTGTCCCGAGCTGGTTGAGGGACAGCGACAGGGCCGTTGGCGATGTGGTACTCCATGGCTTAGTTCACATCAAGGATGAGCCACAAGAGAGCGATTTATTGGGATCTGTATATATCTTTATTCGGGAATAAAACAGCGTAAAGCGGTGGTTCTCAGAGTCAAAATGGCAATGTCTTGTAGTTTTGGGTCTTGTCAAAGTGACCAAAGCAATGGGATCGAACGATTCTGGAAAGGTGCCAAGGACGGGCAAAGTCAAAGGGAAGAGCCGGCGTTTAATACAACGGAAGGTCTGCCGAAGGGGGGAGAGAGATTCGTGCAAGTGTCACGAAAAGCATTTTGGACAGCGGAATGAGCGGTCTATTTCTTGGCTCACGTAGCCGGATATGCGCGTTTCGCAGCAGCCGATGTAGGGGTTGGCCGTTGCTGGCGAGAAAAAGAATGCATCAATGCATAAGAAGACCATTACGGTTGTACAACATGACAGATGGTTGAATCACCGACAATCTGCCTGCCGACGGCAGCAGCCGGGATAGCGACCTACTAGTCTTGTCGTATGCACTCATGCCGCATGCCGTCATGACTCTTCTGCGAAACGATTGTTTGGCTGCAGGCCGCGGAAATGCAGACCTTGCAACCCGTGGTTGAACTAGAGCTAGCAACCATGATCTTATATGAGCTATTATTCCAACGCGGACTGGAAAAATTCCCAAATTTGCCACACCTATTATACATCCCGACCTATTAAAATTGCAGCCGCATCGCATCACTTGCATCGATATCCCAGCACCTACATCATAGTCCGAGACGAGGCGGATCTGGAAGCTTCTGCAGGACACGCCTGGGCCCAAAGATTACCATTGCTGCGGTATTTGCGGCGGGAACATGCTGCAGACGAGCCCGGCCCACACCTTTGTGCAACCCAGGGCATGCAGTTTGGTGGCTTCGGAACGCCCTCAAGTTCCCCGACACACGGTTCTCTGTTGCTGCCATGTACGGGTGAGCCAAAACAGGCTTGTGAGGTCTAGCCAACTGCAGTCAACTCAGGTACACGAAAGCAAACATTGGTACATCCAATCGGAACAGTAGCCAATTGTATCGGAGCCGGGTATCCTGCATAAGCGTTGTCTACTGACGGGACATAACAAGCCACCACGATGACTCCCAATCCTGGCTGATTCTCGTGTTTTTGATCCGTCGCCCGCTCATCTCCGAATGCGCGAAGTTGTATGAGCAGTTCTCACTACGCCAGATCACATCTTCCTTCCAACTTATGTTCCACCACATGCGGGTTTCCATCCAAACCAAGGCATACTCAAATCGAGCCGACGGTCGACGTGGGCTCTTCATACCCCTCTATACCACATGAAAATATATGTCCAGTAAAGTAGTGATTGTAGTATAGTACTGTAGAACTTCACAAGGCTTCTGTCCCTCCACCCCTTCTTCCTATCAGCCTTCGTCGGATCAGACTGTACATTGAATCTCTCCTTAATCATGCCACATCAGAACAATCCAAGCTACTAGCCTTACCGTTCTAGACCTTGACCCCTATGCCCGGATTCTCTAGCATCTTGACGATCAGGTCTGTTGTGATCTGGAGTATCTTTCCACTTATGTGGTCAACCCCGCTAAACGTTCGCATATGCTCGTTCCAAAACACCTTGACAGCTATTGGGCACCATCAATGGGGCAGGTGCAATCCGTCGGAACGGGCCCCAGCCCATCCTTGCAGGGGCCGGAGAGGGTGTGGCGGGTTCGCAAGTCCCCGTGGCCAGGTTTCAGTCGGGACCATACTCTGGAGTGAGCAGGGTCACCATAACCAGTGGCAGCCGTCAAAATTCCGACCTGGTGGCAACGCCGGCCCGTCAGGTGATCCTTTCCAATCGTACGATATCTCTTCACGCTGCAATCCTGGATCTTGCGGTTACTTTGGTGTCTTTCACGTCAACCTGTGCTGATAGAAATCACAGGGCCTTTGAAGATATATTCAGTCACGGACCGTCTGTCCCCCGCCCCCCAACCGTCCAAACCCACGCTTGGATTACCAAGAATGACTCGGCGGTCCGAGGTTCCCGGGTCGTATTATGTCACACGCATACCAACGCAGGCATGTGTACCGGCCCAACGAATAACCACATTCCTGAAGGATATGGCGTTTAAGGGACAAAAGGACGTCTGAAGGATGCCAGACAAGGTGTATATAAACCTGACGAACCACCCTCCTGGAAGGAGAGGGAAGAGGGACAGACAGACAGAGCCCCTAGAAGTGCCATAGTCAATTATTAGCTGAACCAGAACCAAGCCCTCACTGCCCTTGTCACATATTAGCAGTCCTGGCGATGTTGGAATGGCCCTCTCTGCTATTCTACGCCATCTGCTTTTGACAGTGCACAGCCCGAATGCTATCCATAGCGATGCAGCGCATTTCCTGGAGGCCTTGGATCGTATCATCACGAATCTTATGGAGGCGAATCTTCAGTCGAACGCAGCGCCTCCTGCATCCAACGAGACGATCTTGGTCACCGTGGGCCAAGATGATCGTGAAAAGCCAATGGATCAACGAATATAAGCACAATGCTATTCCCCCCAAGCAGCCAGCCTATGCAGCTATATTACCACAGGCCGCCCGTTACGCCGCCAAAGATTGGGACCCGTTCATACAGAGCACGCAACGGATCGATAACCCGTTGCCGGCGGAACTTGGTGATGAGTGGGATGCCTGGATGGCTGAGTTGCCTGACCCCAATGACCAGTACGTCACGGATCCCATCGTTTACTGGTTTGTACGTCAATTCAAGTATTCCAGACTCTCGCAGATGGCGCTGGATACACTTACTATCCCTGCTATGTCTGCTGAGTGCGAGCGCTTATTTTCAGCCGCTGGGAGGCTTCTCAATTCGTCACGTAGCAGCCTGGATATCGTCATTGCCAGCATGTGTATGGCGTTGCGGTCTTGGCTACGGGCGGACAACCTGCATGACGAAGAGGTCGACCAGACAATTATCTCGGTAGCTGAACGCGTGGAACAGGATGCCTTAGAACAGCTGGCATACGCGTTCAGAGAAGAAAAAGCCTGGGAAGTGCCTGAAAAGAGCGTCCTCGTGGCCTTGGTTCGTTATCGGAATGAAATCGGCAGCGGCACGGTAAATAGGCATCTTAAGGGCATTGACGAGCGTAGTAGAGCGGCGTGTGTGGAGTAGGGAGAGGGCTGGTAAGTACAGAAAGATTAAACTAGGCAGCGTGCTAACATCAATTTTAACTAGAGTACCACCAAAATCAAGGGATCTAGTTTCGGCATTTTCCGTGTTACCCCTGAATACGAGTACAAGATTGCCCTCTGCCCCCAAAACAGTTGGAAACACCATAAAATCATCGTCAACTACAGCGACATACTTACAAATCCACTTATTTACACCAATGGGAAGCGCTGGTTTGGGAGATGAGTCATCAACCGGGCGCGTTGTGGATTGATTTACGGTGTCGTGGCTTACACCATGGGATTTATAAAGGTGTAGATCGTGAGGTTGTCTCCAGCCTTGAACGGGGGTGCGCCGAACCCGATACAAGTCTCAGCCGTTTTTAACTTTGGATGGGGCGTCCAGCCTTAGGGGGACTTGAGATGTGACCATCCGAGATGCAGAATTGGGTGCCCTGGCCTTCGATGGTTTCATTGCCGTGGCTCTTGAACATACTGACGTCGTTGTCCTTCTGGAACTTTATGATAGCGCCACTCTCGGCAGCTGATTTCTGCTCCCTTTCCACCTGGGCGAGACGAAGTCTCTCACGAGCGCTCTCCCGCGCTTTCTGTATTTCCTCCGCCACTTTTCGTCTTTCCTCCTCCGCCGCCTTTCGATGCTCTTCCTCTTTTTGCGCCTTCTCTTGAAAATGTTGATTGACAGCTGTGTTATTTCCGGGACCCTTCCGTCCCGCCTTGTCTTCAGACCTCCATTTCCCGTTGTCTGGCGTAGAATAGCAGCTCCAATATTGTTTGGAGGTTTTATTTGTTCGGCCTTGGGGTTGGTCTACACCTATCTTCTCCAAGGCTAACTTCCATCGGTGTACCGTGCCATCTATTTGACCCTGGTGTAGGTGACATAGCGTGTGAATAGCTGCCGTCTTTAAGCTGCGCGACGATGTAGCGGCTGGCTTGGTGTTGGCGAGGGTGCAGAGGATGTCGAAACCGTGCCTGAAGGACCCCACGGAATTCATGCATCTAGGGTTTCCACGAGATTTAGTATAGCCTGTGCAACTGTACACACCTTTCTTCGGATGCTTTAAATCCAGTATTGTGTCAGGATCCCATATTCTGGATCGAGACTGGGGTCGGGGCTGATGCTGTAGTCGGGACTGATACCTCATAGTGGCGGTGGAAGAAATGAGAAAGCTGGAGAACTGTGGCAAAATAGGCCCTAAGAACTGCGTTGACGGAGGTTGCGCGAGCCAGCAGGACCCGGACACCTCAGAGCAGTCATTCGCTTCGAAGACGTGCGTGACCGAGACACATACCGAGTGTCAACCGACGTGTACAGCATCGCCTTGCTCTACAGTCTGTCTTGGCTCGTTGGCTCCTGAGGGGTGCGCCCGTTCAAACTCCTGAAGCTCCTCAGCGACATTCTTCAGGAGTTTCCTAGGTTCCCAGGTGTTGCCTTCCGGTGGGTAACCCTTCCACTCATCGATATAGAATTTTACGCTCACTAGCCCACTCCAGGGGCAAAAGTTCAAATATGTAAAGGTTGGAACCAAGTCTATTTATCACAAGAGGACCAATGACTTCAACCTAGATTATTGCTTTAACAAGGCTATATTTCCTCATCCCCCCTTATGTTGAATAGGGGCAGTAGATGGGGTCAACGAATGTATAGAATTCTTCAACTCCAAAATCTTCACACCTAGTTTCAAGTCCTGCACCGTTGACTGTATATTACAATCCATTCGGTAAAAGCAGTCGTCCGTGTCCCATTTTCAACTTTTAGCCTGCGCGGCCAGGGCAGATCGCATAAGCATTTCCATTGCCGAAGTCGTGGACGCGGCACGTCTTTCCATCGCCGCCGCCACTTTGCGCAGTCTGGTTTCGTGAGAGAATAGGTTAGTATAGACCGTGAGACGGAATTTGATTGCCTCCAGCGGCTCGTAGCAACGGAGCGAAGGTTCGATGATTCTTGGTAAATACGTTGAACGGGAAGACCTACGCACTATGGCACGAAAAAGCAACTTATGTTAGTGACCATCATTCTTCTCGTTGTATGATTCGGTGGATCGCGGAGGGTTGGGCTTGTGCTCCCACTTACGCTGGTTCCCTGAGTGCACGCGATGTTTTGGAAGAACAAGTAGCAACTTGTGCCGTTGCATTCCTGTTAATCTCGGAATAGTTAGTAAGCAACAAAAATATATTATACCCAAGTTCATGGCTGATCAAAGCCTGAATAGGAAACTCGCGTACGCCGTCGTAGTCTTCCTGGGTTGCCCTTTTGTCTTCGATCTTGGCCTTGGTCGTTCCCGAAGCGGGTAAGGCGCACACAGCAGAAGTGCTGGCAATGGCAGCGATGACGAGCTTGATGATTTGCATCTTGATTTTGATACGTGTGTATATAATGATGTGGATATTAGAAGTCTGAATGCTTTGTTTGTAAGTTTGATGTCTTTTGAGGGAGGAATGAGAAAGAGAACGTAAATGTCGAGCGTCGACTTGGCCCCTTTTGTAATAACTCAGACTGTTACAGTGCTGTATAATTTCTGGACTTACTCCATTTACTATGCCACTTTTGTCTCTCAATACACTAATATCTCCTTTACTAATATTAGAAACAGGCTGACGTCTGTATCGTTGCAGGTCCTATCGTGTCCGTCACTACCTCGTGAAGATCCCTCAATGCGTTCTTCGGGATGAGACATTTCGACCCTACAAGCCAATGGGATACGCTTAGTAACCGTATTCTAGTTTTTCTTTTTGGTAATATACGGCGCCGGAAGGGAAACATGATGGTATAAGCCTGCGAGGAAGGTTGAGAGGGGTGGTAAATCATTGTAGATGCTTCCCGTGGAGTCAGCCCAATGACGTCGCGTATCTGCCGTCCCCGCTACGTGAGCCTGACTCTTCTCATAGTATAGGGTTGAGGTCACGAACATCATGGTAAGTATTGAAGCATCTTTGATTTAATGAGGGGGCTTTGGGCGCGGCCGTTATGCATTTCGTCTCTGCGCTCTGGAATGCACCCTCATGCAGGTAAGACGCATGAGGTGGCCATGCGGTTCACACACCGACTGAAGTCAACACGGTATTATCATGTGTGGCCTGCGGCACAAGTAGTGTCCGGCATCAACCGAAGTTGTGTATTTGCTCAAGGCTAAAATATTATATTGGATGTGTAAATGTGGTAAGACGGGCTGTACTTTGTTCTCTTCCGGCTGTTATGATGACGGCATGGCAATTCCCTGCGAAGATTCTGACAAGCCATTAGCTAAATAGTCACCCTTCAGCCTGTAACATGTAGCAACTAAAGTATGTCAGCTATCCGGCTTACCCCTCCTACATATCACCCGTCCATGACCAATAACATTATAGCATGAGTCATTATAGCTAAGGCGAGTGAAAGATGGACAGCGGCAAGGTCTCCATGTTTGCCCGCGAAACTAATTATTATAAATCAATATGTATACGACCTTTCGAGAAAGTACATCCTACACAGTCGACGCATTCAGTGAGAGACAAGTACCGTTGTTTTAAAGTTACAGGGAGCTTTTGCCAGCTGAGATAAGCAGAGTGAATACAACATGATCAGTGCCACAATGAGGGGCTTTCGGGTCATGCTCTGACATCTACGAGCACCTTTATGGTTCTGCATTTCTCTTTCGGTGATTGGGGTTTAACTCATCTGCCGCAGTCTTTTCTCTCCCAAACCATAGCAATATCGTGTCAATGGGGACCGGCTCATCCCAAAGGGCGACGTTGACGATCGACCCCTTCGTTCAGACCGCCCGGCAAGCTGCGTTGATACTGACGGGTACGCCAGCGCATTCCAGTACAAGAACAGGCCCCTTCCCGCCATCAGGCTCCTACGTCTTGGAGGCACGCCTTCTTTCCGAGGGTCAATGACCAATGGTCATTGACCATAGTCACTCCACATTGCCGCGCAAACTCCTTCCGTTTGGTGGATAGCTCCACCACGATGATATGTCCACCAATGTGTCAGGTATTGAGACATTTTATGACCGCGAGGCTGATGGGACCCGTGCCTATGACTAGGACGTCGTCACCCGGCTTAATCGCAGCTTGCTCCACGGCGTGTCAGACGACCAAGAGCGGCTTTACCAGGGCTTCCATGGTTTGTCAGTGACGCTTTCCTAGCAATAACCTGGTGCTGAAGGCGTTCGGGCTCGCACATGTCGTGTTGCAGGTGGAGGCCACCCTGGCCGTGGTATCTCAGTGCACGCATAGCTTTCTCTGTTTTCTTATGATTGGGTAGATGTCGTTGCTGTTACGGAAAGAACCAGCAATAAATCAATGATTTTGCTTGCTTTATGTTGTCAGAACGAGCAGTCAATCCAAATCTCCGTTGCACTAAATCGTATGGCTGCCAAGTACCTTTTTTTTCTTTTTTTTTTGAATCAAGTTTATTGTCCGTATGCAGCTATCTAGCTATGACAGACATTATGACAAACCTAGTCCTGATGAGGGCTTACTCCTTTCAAGCCAGGAGAGTCCAGATCCAGAAATTCCATCGCTCAACTTGCTGTCCATGCACAGCCTGCTCGGTGAACTTAGCAAAAGGGAAGCTTTGTTTCCCGTAGAAACGAGAGCAGAGCCCTCTTTCCACGCATGGTAGTGAAAAGAACGCTAGTCGTGAGAGGGAGCCCCATGAGCTGCCTCTGTAAATGCTGTCGCTGCCTGCTGAAGTGCCGACAGTAGAGGAGGAGATGCGTTGTCGTCTGCCTCGTTCTGGCACAATACCTACAGACGTCTGAGTCGGTTTTCCCTATGAGACGTAGGTACGTTGCTATGTGTCCTATGCCTGTGCGTAGCTGGATATACGCGGACGTGACACTCCGAGGAAATCCAGAGTAGTCGAAGGGCTTCATTGCAAACTTTGGCGTCTTTCTAGTCAGCAATCGGTACTGCTTCCCCAGGCCGTGAGCGCGTCGGCCATGGTCTTCATTCTGTTCTTCGAGGTCCCACAGTGCGCCGGGCACCAATGGAGCTGGACAGGATGTTGGAGAGATTCTGCAATGCTGTTCACTTGCCTGGCCAGATAGCTAGTTCCTTGCGTCTGCCGGAGCGCGACCTGGCTGTCGGTAAAGATATAGCAGGGAGTGTTCCATGATCGGGCAATTCGCAGGGCTTTGTGTATGCATGTGAGCTCTGCGTCCGCAATCCGGAGGCCTGGGCCCAGATTCCAGGAGTAGCATTTGGCTGCTCTCGTGTGCGGAGTGAGGGAACAGAGGCCCGCTGCAGCCCTCGTCGTGTCCTCTCGGGTGTCGAAGGAGCCGTCCGTGTAGATGATGGCTGTGTGCTGCGGGATCGTTCGGAGGAGTTCACGATGTCTCTTCGCTGCCTCCTCTTTCCCCACGATGAGAATAACCGGGCGCAGGAGCCGGCTATACCATGGCGGGAACCAAGATTGGTTCGTCCTCTCTATGTTCTGTGACTTCGAGAGACTCATCAGCAAGAAAATGAGGGACTGAAGTTGTGTGAGGAAGGGCGTTGAGGGTTGAGAAAGGCCGTGGTTGTAGTTCCCCAGAGCGGGTTGGTTTCGTGGTCCGTTGGTAAAGCCTTGTTTGACGGGGTGGTTGTGGGGTAGCTTGATGAAGCGAAGTGCATACTGGTATGCGAGCTTCATGTGCCTGCATTCCGGCGGGAGGAGGGCAGCTTCGACCTCCAGTGCTTTGGTCGGTGACCTGGGGAAAGCTCCCACGATCGTGGCCAGTGCTTGGTTCTGGAGCTTCTGGTACTGCCCCCACAGGGACTGGCAGCCTCTTCGTCCGAACCAGAGCAGGGATCCATAGTCAGCCACCGAGCTTACACAGGCCACGTATAACTGGCGCAGGGCATTCAGCCCGAGCCCTCTTCGCTGGCGGGCGATGCGCTGGATGCCTTGGAGAGCTCTGTTGGCTAGGGTCAGTCGCTTTTCCACGTGGGTCCGAAACGTCAGCCTAGAATCGAACTAGATGCCGAGCTAGCGAACCACGGGCTTGGGTATCACCTCGGCGTCCTGGATCGTTATGGTGTCTAGCAGGGGTTTTCTGCCACGGTGGAAGTGAATCAGCTCTGTTTTTTCCACTTCGAAGGTCGCGCCCGCCTTGTCGGCCTTGTCGAACAGTTCTCTCAGGGCGTCATGAAGCATCCGGCAGTTCTTCTTTGCCGACGTCGAGCTTGCTGCGAGGGCAAAGTCGTCCATGTACGACAGCTGCAGCGTGCCATTCTGTGCGCTAACAAAGCGGACATACAGCAAGAAGAGGATCGGGGAAACAGGGGAACCCTGTGGCAGCCCCGAAACTGCGTAGGATTTGGAAAGCTGGCCGTTGAACAGCAGTCTGATTTTGCGCCCGCAGAGAAAGTGAGTGGCCCAGCGGCTCAGCTCGTCGGGCAGATGGAGCTTCCGGAGGGCCTGGACCAGCTTTTCCGGTTGGACCAAGTCGAATGCGCCCAGTATGTCGAGGAAGATCACGGTGGTGATCTTCTTTTCCTGGAGGCGCCGCTCGATGTAGTGTTGTAAGAGTAGGGCAGCGTCGATGGCCGAACGCTGTTTCCTGCCGCCGATCTGCGAGCTCTCTAGAAGGTCCGGCTCGACGTTTGCCAAGTACGCTAGCCGATTGACAAAAAGCTTTTCGAGGAGTTTGCTTAGACAAGGGAGGAGCGAGATGGGCCGGTGGGCCTTTGCTCTGGAATAGTCGGGCTTGTTACGCTTCGGCAAGACGACCCCGATCGCGGTCTTCCACGCTGCAGGGTGGTAGCCGCTGTGGAACAAGGCTTTGTAGGCTTTATAGAACACGTGCGGGGTGGCCGCGTACGCCTCGCGGATGATCCGCCAGTTGATGCGATCCTCCCCTGGGGCTGTGTCCTTCTGCGGAATAGCCTTTTCGATCTCGATCGCTGCTAGGGTAGGCCATTGCCAATCGCCTTTGCTGTTAGATCGAGCCCGGCTTCTGGGGCCGGCAGGTGATGGATGCGGCAGTGGAGGTAGTGTTGGTGGCGATGGAGGGTGATCCGACTGCTGTATTCCCTTGAACAGGGTGGAGACTAGGGCCTCGCATTTTCCCGAGAACGAGTTGACGATCTCTTCTTTCCCGCTCACCTCGTAGCGTAGGGCGGGTATGAATGGGTCTGTTCTTGGTTTGGTGTAACTATACGCAGTGAATATCTCCTTGCCATTGGCCTCCGCCAGAAACGTAAACCAGTGGTCTGTTTTGGCCCGGTCGATAGCCTGGAAGTAGCTGTTCCTAGCCTCCTTGCAAGCTGTTTCCATATCCCGGCTCGGATCCCTTTTGTATCGTCGGAAGGCTCGATGATAACGCATCCGCTGGACGGTTAGGTCTGGGCACCACCAGGCTTTGGACCTGTCGCATGGTCGCTTCACTGGGATCGATCTATTTGTGGCTTCTTCGATGGACTGTTGAAGCGATAAAGCGACGCTCTCGAAGTCGCCTCGATCGGCTGCAGCATCTATGGTGGACTCGAGAGAGACAGCAACCTCCCTGAGTTGTCTTCGAAACCTTTCCCAGTCGGCCTTTTTGGTGCAGAACTGGGGCGGAAGCGGTCTTGCTGTCTGGTATGCTGGGAGGAACGCTCGGAGGCTGACGGCCTCGTGGTCAGATCCCGTACCTGGGAGGTACGACCAGTCCTGCCAGTGGAGGCACCGGAAGCCGATGGAGAAGGCCAGGTCTATCACCGACGTTCTCTTCGAGTTCGGCCTGTGGAATGTCCCACCATGCGACTCTATGGCAGCATGATCGATAAGTAGTGTGGCCTGGACCGACTGGAGATGACATGTAAGACGCTCGGCGAGTGGGGAGCTTTTAGCCAACGGGTTCCACCATGGGTGGTGGAGGTTGAGATCGCCTACGATTAGTACAGGCGTGATGGGCAAGTGGAGATCGAGAAACCTCTGTACTGTCAAGGAACCCTTCTCATCGGCCTGGTTGTAGATGTTCACGATGTAGAAGTTCTCTATGGGCGTGATTACCTCCAGGACCTGCATGTAGGGATCGGAAACGAGGTCGAACCGGGGGTTCACTTCAAAGGGAAAGGACTTTCGGATGTAAGTCATGACTCTGGGGCGATTCTGTATGCTAGAAAGGTCCGTGGACTCTTGTGGTACGAGCGGTCGGAACGACGGATGGGAGATACAGCTGTACAAGCCGCTTCCCTGAGGACCCTTGTCTTGGAAAAGATAGGGTTCTTGAAGGCAGAGGATGTGTGATTGGTGCTCGAGGGCAATCTGGAATAGGGATTGCAAGCTATGAAGCCCCCGATTCAGGTTGTGCTGTACCAGCGAGATCGCCTCTAGCATAGCGCTTTGTACACTTCGCACTTCTCTTTGTCAAAGGCCGTGTGTCCAGTCTGGCTGCAATTGGCGCATTTTGCAGGCGCGTGTGTGCAAGGGACCTTGCTATTGCAGTCCTTGCAGCTGTGCTCCTTGGTCGGATGTTTCCCAGCGCAGTAGCCGCAGATGTACCGCCTTCTACAGAGCGCAGGGTCGTGGCCCAGCTTTAAACATCTGTGGCATTGTGTCTTTGGCGTGAATGACTTGAAGCGGACGACCTGGAGGTGCTGGCCCTGGATCCAGATTCCGTTCTTCAGGCATTCGGTTCTGTCTCCCTCCTGGACGGCGAAGACCATGGACGAGTGAGCTTTGCCTTCCGGTTTGGACAACCATCAGACATTCCCCTGAATTTCGATGTCGTTGAACCGCTTCACCTCCTCGGCGAAGGAGGTCGGACTTAGCGATGTCGGGACGAAGTGGGCCACCAGCTTAGGCCAGGTATCTGGCTTTTCGGCTGCCGTGATCGGCCAGCCCTGGAAGACCTCTTGCCATCTCTGTTGCTCCTGCAGCAGTTGCGAGGCCGTGAGAGAGAGCGAGGTCAGGACGACGTTCCCTTTCGGGGAGGCGTGTACGCCCTTGATTGCATTGCACTGGAGTCTGGCGTTGATCCGGTCCCGAATCAGCACGGGGTCGAAGCGAGGAAGTGCTTGGTCTTTGTCTTTGAGAAGAACAAGAGTGTGCTCCTTTCGGTCGTTTTCTTTCTGTTGTCCAGGTACAGAGGCGTGTGGGGGTTTGGTTGTAGCTTGTCCCTTATTGAGGACTTCGCTGTAGGTATTCCCCTTTTGGGTTGGGCCTGTTGATTTGGCAGTCAAGATCAGCAGCTCCTTTAGCTCGTGTACCTCTTTTCGGAGGTTGGCAAGTTCTTGTAGCGCGTTGCAGCAGTCGATTATTCTGTTGGGGCTTTGTGGGTCTTGGATCGGCGTCTTGTCTGTGGCCAGCGCTTCCAAGTTCTGGGTCGCCGCGGTGTAATCAAAGCCAGAGTAGGACTCCCTGGCCTCTTGTACGAGCCGGAGGGCTTCTTGAAGCAGATGGCATGCTTTGGCCTTCTGTTGGGCGGGTCTGTCTTCGATCGTGTTCTTTCTGGGCGGTTCGGTGGGGCTAGGTGTGGGCACGTTGCTGCAGTCCGCACGGACGACGATGGTTGGGCCTTCGTCTATTAAATGGTCTGGTGTTCGTGACCGCGTACTCCTTCTTGGAGTTGTCGGCCATGGTGACGACCGAGCAGCTCTGTTACGAACTGGCGGCATCACCGTCGCTGGTGAGGCTGGAAAGCGCCCATGATAGTGGTAGAAATTACTGAATTAGGAAGGTACCCTCGATGCAAAAGAAGAAAAGGAGGTGGGTTGGGTTTTGAGCTCTGATCTCGTTCCTACGGGAAACAAAGCTTCCCTTTTGCTAACTACAACGAACAGGCTGTGCATGGGCAGCAAGTTGAGCGATGGAATTTCCGGATTTTACTCTCCTGGGTTTAAAGGAGTAAGCCCTCTTCAGGGCTAGGCTTGTCATAGTGTCTGTCATAGCTAGGTAGCTGCATACGGACAATAAACTTGATTCAAAAAAATCAAAAAAAACGTGGATTGACAATAGGTCAGTTGTTCGTCAGTCTAGCCAGATCGTTCCAGCATGCCTCCGGCTGTGTTTTTTTGACATTTTGAAATGTATGTGTATGTGTATGTGCGGCCGAGTACAACTCTATAAGGCTTCATTTCCTTTCACTATTCACCTAACGCCATGTACGTAAGACATCTGTCACTGCTAGCCGGTGCACCCCAAACGCAGTTCATGCACTGTCTCTGCTCGAACGGCAGCAGAAAACTTCGCTTGGCTTCTTTGCGTGATTACTAATAAGCTCTCTCCCAAACGCGCCAGGTTCGAAAAGCCTATTGAGCCTCTCCTCCGCCACATTCACGGTAGGTAGATTCAATGCATGAAAGCAACATCGTCAAAGTTTCGATGTCGCCTCTCTAGACCACGATACACGCGATACACAGTTCACCCAGCCGTAGACATCCATCAACTCGAGCTTTACCTTATGCAGCAATGGACATCCTACAACATACATCAAACATACACACAAGCCTCTTCCCAAAAACGTGGTTTAATGTCGTTTATTTTAGCCCACTTCTCGATGACTGAGTCACACAGTGTTGCATATGTGTGTTGTTGAATTGAGGCTTTACACTTCTCGCAATCCCACACAGGATACCGTTACTGAAGCTTGCACCACAATCATGACCTCGAAAAGGCTCCACATGAGATTCCAAAGTAACGAGCAATTGCCTCATGCCTATAGCAGGCGCCAGCATTATACGATTCTCTTCCTTGGGGATGGGCCACAGGCACGATTCGTGCAATCCTCGTATGATGGTGCCTAGCATATTAGCCTCGCACCGATTAACCTGGCCGACCTTGGGGCTGATACAGCTCAGGACGCCCGGTCTTTTCTCTATGAGCGCTTGCACAGCATCATGAAGATGATCCAGAAAGGTTTTGATCCAGTGAAGTCGTATTGACGCCACTACTTCTGAAGAACAAGTTAGGAGCCTTTCTTCGAACAACTAAGGGGCTCTCCTTACCTTTCAGATCAGCTGGCGGCATTACTTCTTGGAATCTGAGACGACATGCCTCGCCTTCCTTAGTCTCCTCCTTTACGAGATCGCCATTTGTGTTAGAACGACTGTAGTATGCTATGTCGGTAGCGAATTTGCACACGAGGTCGTAATCGCCCAATTCCCAAGCTATCCAGAGGCCCTTTTCGATCTTTTCATCTGATTTTGACCACTTGCAGTATCCATCAATGAGAAATATTCTCCACTGGCTGGCCCACGGCCTCAGCCAACGGACTAGGTCGTATTTGTCGCTCAAGACGGTGATTTGGTAGAGGAGGTCAAGGTCAATGTCCTCGGCGCTCGATGGAACCTTCTCAAAATTACCATGAATGATGTGGCAAAACACGGCGAACGCCTCATGGTCATCGTCGGGTAGCTCGACTGCCCATTGTCTGCCGTTCTCCCGCGTTTGGGACTCAGCGAACCCACCACTAAACATCCGTTTGAACACAGGGGATGCTCGGCACAATGTTCTTGAACACACTTGGAAAGTCCGCGCGACGCGGGTGTAAACCGACGTCCCGCCGGCTGCATCGCCCTTGTGCTCACATATGATTTCGCCCACCTCTAGGATCAGGTCGCCGTCGCAATCAAAGGTTATTAGCTCTGGAGGCTCACATTGATCGCAGCACTCCCAGTCGACTTTTTCTGCGTGCTCCGCCTTATGAACCTCGGTATTTGTTGCTGTGGCAGCGGCGCCATCCAGTGCTGTTTTCTCTTGACATAGACTGCCTGTGACTATGTCTTCAGTGCCTATGGTTATGCCTTTAACAGATTCCGGAACTGTCATTGTGAAGTCAGTAGTGGTCTTCGTCATAACCACAAGGTGCTGAATATCAGGTAGGTCGATTCTGGCGCATTGGAACCACTGAATCTTATATATGTCTCTGATGCTAGGTTCCAGCTTCCTCTTGAAACATCTATAGGTTTCTACTCCACAAGTTGGTACAGCCCCTGTCCTCTCCCCACCTACCACCCACCACACAGGCCACCTACGGTACGACAAGGTCTTGTAATGCAGTGCCGCCATGCGGTTGAAAAACGGAGACGTTCTACATATTATGGGGAGGAACCGTTAAATATTTTTGGTAGAATTTTGAAAATCAAGGTTTGCTACCTGTATTCAAAATTGACCATCGCATGGAAGTTATTGTCGCTCGGCCCAAGTGCAAAAAAGCGCTGAAGCTTGGAGGTGGAAGAAGCGGGCTAAAGGAGTGGCTGCTTTCGTCAGCCACAGGAGAAGGCGGCTGTGCTACGTGGGGCCGGACTATTACAGGCAGAGCTTGAAACAACAACAAATGCCATGGCTAGCTTTTATCCGACATAATGGAGCAGTCACGAAAATGACAATTCTCATTAAACGCGCCGACAACACAGTGTAGCATCCGCTTGACCATCGCCAACATGACCGCAGTCCGATACGGCACTTCCTGGCACTCCGCTCAGGACACGGAGACTTCGACTGATACCACCGGAAGTTCCGGTACCCGCAGAACGAGCGGTGCATCTGCCGAATGCTGCGGACGCCAGAACACATAGTACACTGCCGAAAAACGAGACGGTACCAGGCCCGATGGCCGATGTTCGACCCCGAACCGAGAACTTTACAAGAATACTTGCAATGGATGAATCGATATGGCAAGCCTATAAGGGAGCGTTGGGTCCCATGACTTGCTGCCTCTCGTCGGTGGCCGGTCTAAGGAATGGTGTATTGATGATACGACGGTTCGCTCCAGTTGTTACGAGCCCTGTTGAGGCGTGCAGGGATCTAACCGAATGATACCCTCGTCTCGATTCCTTCGTGGTAAAATGGCTTGTTACTCTGTGTGCAATTGAGTCAAATTCGGTAATACTCGTTTTTAATGCTTGTTGCGGCAATGTGGACTTTGGTGGAAGCAGACCACGACTAGGATAGAACTTGAAACGGTATGATGATATATAACTTTCAACGGAATCATTCTAAGTTGGCAAACCAACTAAGGACTGGCATGCGACTGACTAAGCCGCGCCAAAGATGTACGGGAGACTAGGAGTTGCGATGATCAGAACCATGACAAAAGAGGCCTCGTAACCGTAGTCTCCCAATGTATAATCGACGTATTCGCAATAGAACCAGAATTTTCCAGTGGCAAATCATACTCTCTTTTTGCTGCATCAGATCGAAGAGTCTCACTGGCTGTTTCTGGTCCTGAGTTCTGTTTGCCTTTACTGTGATGCATAACCGGAACCGCTGCTCAAGTGGTATTGAGAGACAGGCATGAACGCCCGACGGATAGCTTGTGATGCTTCCCATACCTGTTCTCGTGCGCAGGACAGAGCCTGATGTTTCCCCCGCTCCGCTTGTACCATTCCGATAGACGTCGGTCGCCTCGGAGCCTGAATCACCCAGCAGCGTATTCTCCTTTCGCTGCATCCGTCGAGAGCTCGAAGTTCCTCGCGCGCTGTTTCTGGTCCTGGCTTCATAGTTGCTGCAGACCTGTTGGCCTAGCAATGGCGCACTAGCGCCCTAGCTCAGCAAGCGGGCCAGGTCTAGAACCCACCGTTATTAGCCCGCATTATTTCAGAACCAACTCCCGAATCCTCCTGAACTGCGCAAGAACCTCTCTTCCTCAAGACACGCTCGAGTCGAACAACAGGAACAAAGGAAGGTAATGATAACCCGCTGCAGCCCTGTATTTGTGTCATTGTACTGTAAAATTCAGGTTCAGCGTCCGGATTTCAGTCCGCACTTTCTTCTCGATTGACCGCGCGCACCTCTAGCTTTAATCTTCCCGAACCGCGCCAAACGCCCCGGTGAACCGGCAACCCAATTGGCCCGAATCGCATCGCTTGAGCCTTATGTAAGCAATGCATGACACCTATGCTGGTCGCATCAGCCTTGTCTCCCTAATGAAGTTTTGACCTACATCTGAGCGAGATCCTTTTTACGAACTAGTCGATGATGTAGTTACGAGGAGCGCAGCTGGTTCCATCCAAGATCTAGACCCCTTGTCCACTGTTGGTCTCAGCGGCAGTACATACGCCTTTTCGTGGCGCCATAACCGACATTCGCCGCTCCTGCTTTGTCGTATATGGCCTCTAATACGGAATGCTGCCCAAATGCTGCTGTTGTTCTTGCGCAGTTATTCTTGCGCAGTTCAGGAGGATTGGGCAGTTGGTTTTCAAATGACGCGGATTCGCGAACCAGCTCTACGCTAATAACGGTGGGTTCTAGACTTGGCCCGCTGGTTGCGCTAGTGCACCATTGCTACCTTCCGACTCTGCGCCCCTACAGCAGCAAGGACTAACAGTAGTCAGGACCGGAAACAGCCCGTGAGACTCTTCGAGCTGATGCAGCAGAAAGACAGTACTATATGTTACTGGATGATTCTCGCTCCATTCGAATCGGCACACCACGTCGAAAAGGGTGCAATTGGAGACTACTGTCGTGCGGACCAGAATGGTTGTTTCGGCCCCCACAATCACTTAAAAATTGGAGGGACCCGAAAGTGAGCATCGACCCATCTACGCTAACAACGGTGGGTTTTAGGATGGAAGCAACAGGTGAATACAGAAAGTTAGAGGTGGATGAGAGCAAGGCGACGAAAGATAATGGAATCTGCAACTCACTGATGGAGCCTCGACCCCATAAGTGGTATTTGTTTGGCCAAATTCGTGCGGTACTGTAATGGGGCTTTCCAGTTGGGAAGTACTGGTCCATAACTTACACCCCTGGGGAGAGGCGAAGTTCTGGACGAAGCACGACTTGTGAGGCATAGCCATGCAAGAGCCTATTAGCAGCATCTGACTGGGAGCAGACATGGCGGAGGGTCGAAGTGAGCCTGCACCGAAGGCGGCCGACAGCATGTGATTTCAGATCTTTGGCCTATTCGTGAGCAAGCGGCTCATCTGCAGCTGCCGTCAGTCCGGACTCTACGTGCGGGACGTACCACCGTGTCCTAGCGTAGATTCTGGCTCAGAGGCATTCTACGTCCTACAGTCCTCCATTCGGAGCCAGGTCAGCAGAACGAGGTCGACCGGGGCTAGGATCAAGTTCTGGATTGGCTGCTCCCCACCCCCGAACTGCTCTAGCAGCGCATCCGCCCCCGCGCGTGAACAGCCCTCCTTTCGGTGCTGGTTCTGGCTCGCCAATTTAGACGCTGGATGGTTTCGGTGCGCTACTGACTGTCCCGTTCCTGAGCCAGTCTAGATGCCTGCAGAATTGCATGGGCGACTTCGCATGCATTCAAACCTTTCCTGGAGATATTGCCGGACGAAGGATATCAGATGAGTACACAGCCTGGTGCATACGTGTTTGATCGACTACTCGAATCCAAAAAAGCATCTATTGTATTGGAATACACCAGCAGCACCTCTCCCCAAGCAGACCTTATTCGAACCTCCTTGACCACCGAAGATTTATGCTTCATGACTGCACACCTTGACTTCCTATCACTCGTCGAGAAAAGGCGACAGACGGATCGCGATGCAGCCGTCCAGACATCCCAATTAGAAATGTTAAAAGAAGAAGGATGGGTAGTATTCGATAGTCCTAATTCGGATTTCTTCAGATGCATTTCTTCGCGCGACACTCGCAGACCGTATGCGCGTTTAAAAGGGCCATTGAATGGTTCACGTCTAGGCAGCGAAAGACCGCCAGTGGCTCTACAATACCACACATCCTTCAGCAATGAAACGGTCCAGTGTAGAACTGAATGAGAAACTTTCAGCTAAGGAACCCACTATTCTGGCCCACTCAGAAAGTACCTGACCTACGCAGGCCGGAACTCTTAACTAAACAGGTTCAACCGGTAATAGCGGGCTCCATAACGACGACCCTGACGGTGGTGTCTTCGACCTTATACGAACGGGCTCTTTGACTGCTGCCAATTTCCGCCAAGTTGTAGCTTTCCGGGTTTTTTTTTGGTTGCCTATATACTTGCTCTGTGACAATATAGGATCATGTCTCGCCTATATCCGGCTAATGTGTTGGGACATTACCCCGCATTTTACGACCGGTTCAGCCGGAATCTGTCATGTGTGAAAGAAAATGAGACCCGCTTAAAGCATCATTACTATCTACAGCAGTTTCTGTCTTTCCAGCCACTTGCGTTATTCAACAATTTGTGTTATGTTTCCCTGAAGTCGTCTAAGCTTCGACCGCAAGTTGATATAGCGGCAGCGCACTCTCTTGCATCCTTTGTGTTTCTCACTAGTTACACATTCATCCCACTCCCGCCCTCCCATATTGCTGGGCATTATGGAGCAGGCATCGAGTCGGATCTCTACGCTAGAAAGTTCGTCACTCGAAGGTCCCCAACCAGTCTGGCAACCTTGCTATTACCCTACCAACGAAGTGTCATCGCTCAAAGAGACATTTGGGAGCCGCCATGGCGTTCATTTCATAGGATTTACAGCAAACTTTCGCTTCTGCAAGCTGGCTGTAACGACTGAAGCTGCGGATGTATTTCGCGAAGGATCTGTCCAAATTCAATGGGAGGACCAAGACGCCGCGGTAGCGAAGCCGCTAGTAACTTTCGCCTCCATCCAGGGAGAATTAGGAGTGAAGACAAAAGCACTACACAGCTTCCGGACCAATGCTATTTGGGGCATTGAGAAGTACGGCAGACAATTAGCACCGATCTACCGAAGCGACCCGGGGTTTTCGCAAGTTCAGCTTCAACTCGAGAGTAGTATTTTGGTCAGCGACATCAAGGTAAGTCTGGCCCCCGAGGCCTACAGTTGATCAAACAGCTCACCAGTGATAGCGGTCATCTTCAGGAATACAGGAATTGTTTGCGCAACTCCTGATCCAGGCTTGCTTGTATTTAGAAGAGGCAACAGATTTCGTCCGTGTAATTACGGCTGAGCGCATTGTTGGACAATGCCAAGTGTTATTTATTGACAAGCCAGACACCCTGGATAAAGAAGGGCAAAAGGCCAGGCTCTACCAAGTGGCCTTGCTTCGCCGTCTCTTCCAGATGGCTGGAGGCCAGGAAGATGAGCTGTTGTCTCAAACTTATCCACCCCCGGCCGGGAATCCCTATAAAAGCCTTCAGTTGCTGGGTATAGTAGTTGGAGTTCCCGAGGGTTCCTTTCGCAAAGCCAGTGGCTTGAGCAATATGCTTCCACTGCTGTCCCGCTGCGAAGCTTTCAGGAACGGGCTCCCAACAGAAGAGGATTTAGAACTAAGGGCTCAACAGCTACGTGAACGGGTGCTCGGATTGCCGCCAATTGTGAGGTTTTCCCAAGTCGGGTTGAATTCTGACTTGTCGCCTGCAGAGTCTACTCGCAGCGAGAACAGATGAATTCTGTTTTATCTTCAATCCGTTAACCGCATCTGCAAGCTAGCGGCTTACGTATACCTTCCGATACGAGAGGATCAGCTTAGGGGAGGCACCTAATGTTTCTTTTCTAGCCCATCTTTACGAACTTTCCCGCTTTTGTTATGTAGTTATGCAAAGCCACGATGAGTCGCTTCATCTCGCAATCTTTTATCGGCCGTTTCCAGTTCACAAGGCTGTCGTATTTGGCCACTGACTTACTAACAGCTCCTTCATCTATGGCTGAGACAGTGCGTCTTTTCAATAACGCTGGCAAGATGATCACGCTGTTAAGGAGTCGTATGAAGAGGGCTATAGCAGGTATGGCCCAAAGCATTAGATGTTGGAGCATGACAGGCGCATACACACCAAATATTCCACTGAGTCTATGTAGTCATCAAACTGGAGGCAGTTCCAAGGTTTTCTGGGAATCAATCCAGAGTCTGTTTGGATTTCCACAACACAGAACAGCCATCTTGGGATTGAAGATATTACAATTACCCGCCTCGTAAGATACTCTTTTAGCTAACAGGACAACAGGCCTCTGCGTGATGTATCGTGGCCTTGACCGTAAGCTCATGTAAAACTGCATGCAAAACCGCAGTGGATAGAGATCTCGGCAAGCTGGCACTGAGACATCCTACAGAGCACGGGAAAGAAACCTCGTGGCCTTGGCAGTAAAATTGCGGTTAGAATATAGAAAATGAAGGTCTAATACCTGTATTGAAGGTAGATTGTTGTGACTGTGACCATTGTATGGAAGCTATGGTTGTTCGGCTCGGGTGCCAAAAGAGCATGAATATTGCAGTGGTAGAAGCGGGTTAAGGGGGTGGCTGCTCTCGTCAGCCACAGGAGAAGATGGCTGTGCTGCGTGCACACTTCCGTCCATTACGCACTTCATCGACGGTATCAATGGGGGAACTACCCCGGAGAGGAAACATTTTATTCGTCTGTGAACTACGACTGCATGTAGGAAGTGCGCTTAGAGCTTGAGAGACAACATATTCTGTACCCGCTCATTGTCTTGAAAGACCATATACTCACCTAAGCAAGGCTGGAAACAACCACACCAACGTACACCAAGGGTTCAAGGTGGATTTGGTTGATTCTGACTAATAAAAATCGAAGCTGGGTGGGTGTACGTGTATTAGGTGTAAATCAGGAGTACACCAG
Source organism: Apiospora kogelbergensis (assembly GCF_038363985.1). Classification (NCBI taxonomy): domain Eukaryota; kingdom Fungi; phylum Ascomycota; class Sordariomycetes; order Amphisphaeriales; family Apiosporaceae; genus Apiospora; species Apiospora kogelbergensis. The sequence goes on from NW_027117437.1 coordinate 187,093, forward strand.
GTGGATTTGGTGTGCGTCAATGAAGCTATTCAGGGCTATCGTCAACCTCGTCGTTACCCCTATTACGTGATCCGGGCCGCGGTTCCCCTTCCGCTAACCGTTGCGTAACACGTGCGACTTGGTCACTGTATGCCAGCTGTTCTAAGGCATCCTGTTCCACGCGTTCAGCTACCGTCATACACATGCTGACAATGACTATATCCAGGCTGCTACGTGATGAATTGAGAAGCCTCCCAGCGGCTGAAAATAAGCGTTCGCACTCAGCAGACATAGCAGGGATAGTTAGTGTATCCAGCGCCATCTGCGATAGTCTGGGATACTTGAATCGTCGTACAAACCAGTAAACGATGGGATCCGTGACGTACTGGTCATTGGGGTCAGGCAACTCAGCCATCCAGGCATCCCACTCGTCACCAATTTCCGCCGGCAACGGGTTATCGATCCGTTGCGTGCTCTGTATGAACGCATTCCAATCGTTGGCGGCGTAACGGCCTTCCCGACGGGCGGCCTGTGGTAATATAGCTGTATGGGCTGGCTGCTTGGGAGGTCCAGTCGTTCCAGGTCTCGATCGAATCGCTCGATCGCACTGGTGAGAGCCTCATCAAAAGCTTCGCCGAGAAGATCCCCATTTTCAATGAAGCTAGAATCTGCAATAACACCACGACATACGTGCTCGATCTCGGTACGTTAGTTGATCATTGATGCTGAGGAAGAAGACAATGATGGGAATAGCGACCTTTCTTGGGGATGGGACAAAGAATTCTGACCGTCGATGTTACAGATACCCAAGTAAATGCTTTGATGGCAGCAGTAGAGGCCAAGGGTGGCCGCGACACTTCTGGCTCTATGTCCTCCTTTAGCCAGCTCTTCTAATGGTCTGATAGGTGGCCCACGCAGCAATGGTACTTTTGCTCAAGGCGGCACTCAGAATTAGCCAGATCCCGTTGAGCAGTACATAAGCAAAGCACCCCCTCCGGGACCACCTCTTCACGAGCGCATTTTTCCACCGTGGACCTAAACGTAATAATATTGATTTATATTATAACTCCCGATTCCGGGTACTATATAATATCTTGATTCCGTTCGTTTTCCTTTGATAATCTCTGAAGGCCTCATTGGAGACATAAAGCGCGCACAGGCTAAGCTTCAAGCGAGGTAGAGGACTGTATGGTTCCAGACATGTATCGAAGAAGACAAAGACAGCCGTCGCGACTCAAGAACGCCACACCGTTGGTTTTGCTGTGCTCGGCTTGCGGATATGAAATGTTGATGACATTGATGACATGATGAGCTCGAGTTGAGCGACCCTCGCTAGGGTAGCTGCTGATCCGGTTCCAGAACCCATGTTGGCAAGATGGATTTCGTGCCTAGCCTCTCTTCGACGTGTTTGCCCGAGAATAATTTCTTGCGTAGCAGGAGGATTGGGCAATTGGCCCTAATCGCGAACCGGCTCCACGCTAATGGTAGGGACCTGGCTCCCTACAGTAGGATCGCTAGTGCGCCATAGCTACTCTTTTAATGTATTACATCCCTCCAGTAGGGACCAAACAGAAATTGAGAGGTTTTGAGCTGATGTACCATACAGTACTGTCTTTCTGCCGCACCAGCTCGAATACTCTCACGGGTTGTTTCCGGTCCTGAGTGCTGTTGGCCCTACTGTTGGACTACAGCGTCGGAAGAGGAGCAATGGCGCACTAGCACGACTAGCGGGCCAAATCCATAGCCTCATTGGACTGCGCAAGAATTTATCCTCGTCAAGACGCGCTGAAGGCTAGCTGGGCCATAAGTCATTCTCGCTAAAATGCGTTCTAGTATCAGAACAGCAGCTACCCAGGCGAGGCCATCTTCACCCAACCGGCATCTGCAATCACGCCCCATGGGCGCCGGGAGCGGTGCAGCTGGTGCAGCCCTTCGGTTCCCACCTGGAAATCCAATATCTCCCGTGTGCTGTTTCTATCGCCGTGATCCAATTCCACATTGATCCGCAATAGAAGCAAGGCGAAAGCCGCGCGCTAGAACATGGTTTACTCTCAAGCACCGCAGCTGGCAAGACAGAAGGACTCAAAAATACGTATATAGGACAGCATTTTCGTTCGCGTACCTTTGATTGGCGCGACTGTACAGTATCACGCCGTCTTTGTGATACTCTTCAGTGATCCCCTCGCTCAAATCTACTCCGATGGCATCTGCCGAAGCTCAAAGGAGATGCTCATTTCCCTCCGAGAGCCTACACAAGGTACAACAAATTAACACGAATGTTGCTTTGGGAGACTACAAGAAGAAACTAGACGCATTTCTTGAAGATACACAGGTACGGCTGCCACATTAGTAGCACTGCATGTCCTCTAACGAGACGTTCGCAGAAGATGGACGAGGACGAGAGAGGGTGGACGAACTCTAGTCATAAGCCGTTGCAAGGTAACGCAGTCGCTCTACTGGACCACTTGCCAAAAGTGCGAAAGGAGCTGACTGTCGATGTGCCTAGAGGAGCCGGGACCTGCTGAGTGTGGCTCGGCTAGGGAAGTATTGCGAAGTAGATCCCGGGCAGACCAACCACGTAAAGATTTATGCAGCAAGTATCTCCAGTAGCTCTCTCCTCTCTATTCCAAAAACCAAAGGCGTGCAGCGTGTCATCCGCGTCATCGGGTTGAAAAAGCCATGACAGAAGCAGGTCGCCCCCAGGAGACGGCTGATAAAACACCGACCGATGATCGCCCTGGCGCAACAGGCTATGCGGCAAAGGGGACGGCGGTAGAAAGCACGCGGCCTCTAAGGCACTGGCGCCAACTTGTGTTTCATATTTCACATCGCACGTGATAAAGGTACCAAAATGTATTGAGTTTATTTCTTTGTTCGCAGCTCGACATACGCCCCGAAGCTTCCTTCTGCGCCATCTACGCCGGCTGCGACGATTGTAGAGCAGGCCACGCTTCCGAGAACAACCCTCGAGCCGATCCGCACCATGCTTCCTCTTCGTCCTGACCGCAGACACCTGCCGGTGTTTGGGCGCTGGCCGGACGACGGCTTGGTCAAAGTCAATCACCATAACACGCCCGCGCTCCACGTTCCACAGCAGGTTGGCATCGCGCAGGTCGCCGTGGTCCACCCCCGCCGCCCACACAGCCCCCGACGAGCGACGCCTCTGTGCCTCCAGCTCCGCCGCCTCCATGCCCGCGTCCGCCGCTCTCTCGCTGCCCCATGGCATGAACATCATGTGCACCACCCTCCTCCCGCCCGGTAGCACATAGCCCCGATCCAGGTGCACCAGGCCCAGATGCACAGGCACCACCCAGCCCTCGAGCGTCGCCAGCCGCGCGTAGACCTGGCACTCGTGCTGCAGCCGCTCGAGGCTACCCGACAGTGTGCCCTTGTCAACAAAGGTGTAGCCGTATGGTTGAAGTTCCAGTTTGAACAGCACGCCTGTCGCACCCCTCTTACCCCATCTACCTAATCCTAAGCAACCTCTGTATGGATTGTCGCGTAGCTGCTGACTGACCCGGCGCGTGAACTCGTCGGCCGTGGCAGGGTGCCGCAAAGCCATCTCCGCCCGCGACACGATGCGTCTGCACATTCGGACAACCGTCGTCGAGGTCCCAGCCCCTCTTGAGGCCTAACAGGCACGCCTGCGAGCAGTATAGCCGGGTAGGCGCCGAGTGGCGGGTCTCATCTTCCTCGGAGCTGCTATACGATGGGCCGCCCTTCCGTTTCTCCACCGGCCTTGTCCACGGCGGCGGCAAGCCATCTTCCCGCCCGTCCTCGCCCTCGTCATCCCGGTGAGACGACGCCGGTGGCCTACAGGACGGCCCCGACTGGAGGCCGCACTACTCCCGCCGGAATGCAGGCATACGAAGCTCGCATACCAGTATGCACTTCGCTTCACCAAGCTACCCCACAACCACCCCGTCAAGCAAGCCTTTACCAACGGACCACGAAACCAACCCGCTCTGGGGAACAACTGCAACTAAGGGTCTTTCTCAAGCCCTAATGTCCTACCCCACACAGTTCCAATCCCTCATTGTCTTACTGAGGAGTCTTTCAAAATCACAGAATATAGAGATGACAGACCAATCTTGGTTCTCACCATGGTATAGCCCACCCCTGCGCCCGGTTATACTCAGCGTAGGGAAAGAGGAGGCAGCGAAGAGACACCGTGAACTCCATCGAACCACCCCGCAGCTCACAGCCATCATCTACATGGACAAAGACAGAATATTCGATGAAGAACGACGAGGATATCAGCATCTTCACACGCCTTCCTCAGAAGTTCGAATCGTGGTCTTTCTACGCTCGGCTCCAGAGCTTCGACCCCGCCACTCTGTCGTATTCGCGCTTCGAGAACTGGGAGAGCCTGGTCTCGCAGAAGAGCCAATATTATAATAGTTAACCATGTCTTTGGTTTGCAGGGGGTGACCAGGATTCTCCCATCCATTGGAAAGACTGGAGGGTCATAGTGCATCTGATATACTCTAACAGGTCCAGAGTGGAGATACACTCTATACCAGGTTTGAGCAAAAAAATGTGCTTGAGTTGGTTTTAGATCGGTCCGTCGGCTTGGACCTGCCAGCGACTCGTTGCTGCTTGCTGCGCCGCGGTGGAGGATGGCTCGCGAATGCTTCTTTCGTCGCGGTTAGAGTCGACGTGCGTCGCATGTTAGGTCTTCGCAGCAGTGGAGGAGCTGCAGCGATGTGGAAATGTAACGCGTCGTGCTCGACGTTCGGGTCCGGTACGCAGAGACAATCGAGGGTGCAACGTAGCGGCGGGATGCTATCAGGCCCACGAGAACAGAGACGTCGGCGGATCGCTGTGGTAGGATACTGTATAGAACCTAAGCTTCTCTTGCGGATTAGTACACTAAGGTAGCATAGCCAACAAAAGTCCGCTAGCTCTTGAATACGATCATGTAGAGCTGTTTTGGGTGCTAAGCCACTACAGTTGCTCACCATTGGTGGTATATACGTGTAGAAAAAGACTGCAGCAATTGAGAGGCTAACGGGAAGGCCGCAGGACTGTCCGGAAGAGAAGCAGCATCTCCTTCGTTCTAGTTTCTGTCTTGCAGCTCTATGGTGTACCGCTGTGTATGTACGAGGGAAATGCAACTTAGCACATTGAATGCCTTTAGAAGTTGGTCCTAGTTAGCGCGGGGTCGCAAACTAGCCTCGCTAATGACGGTACGTTCTAGAGGGGACCTGGCCCACTAGTCGCGCTACTAGCCACCCTGCAGTAGGGACCAACAAATGTTAGGACCGGAAACAGCCCATGAGAGTCTTCGAGCTGATGCGGCAGCAAAAGGAGAGTGCAGTATGCCACTGTATTTCTGGTTCCATTGCGAATACGTCGAAAACGGTTCAATTTCGGTCTACGGTCGGCCGAACCAGAACAGTTGTTTCGGTCTCCCAGTGCCACTTTGAACCGGCAAGTGCGCCACGACCAACAATGTGACGCGACTGGCGCGCGGGAGCGTGAATTGGCTCTGCTCCTCGCCCGTAGCTTTCCGTAGTCCTGCTCCTTGGTCCTGCGCTGAGTGGCCCAAGGGACGCTGTCAGTCGCAACGGCTTGCCTTGTTCCTCCGTATCTTGGATCGGACTGTATGGTGCTGTAGTCTGCCGTGCCGCAGAAGCCTCTCGGTACATTTAAAAGCCCAGGATGCGGCGTTTCTCAACATGATTGCCGTGAGGGCACGGCGCTCGCCAACGAGCGGACAGGACAGAGTATCGGAATAGAGCGTGATGATGTCCAACGGAGTAAACCACAAGGCAGCAGATGCTCTTGCGTGTACATATATAGTATACTATACAGAGCACGTCCCATACCCCTCGGGAGGTCGGGGCGACTTCGCCGCTCCCTAGGCGTTAAAGAATATAACAACAACAACACCGTGTCGCGACTAAAGCAATAGTGTTTTGCAGCAGAATGGAGGGACCAGCCTGATGGTGTCGTCCATGCGTTTATCTGGGAATTGAGGTATTTTGAAGATAGAGAAAAAGAAGATGAAGAGATTGCACTCACGAATATTCCCACATGATACGTGGCTGTTGAGATATTTATAAGTGACTGTTCTGGAGTGAAGCTCACGATGTTCTCTCTCTGGTGGCGCGTGGGCCGGTAAGCCTGCTCAGTGACAGAGTCAGCTGACCAGTCCCAAAAATGAAACACACTTGGCTAATTTAGGGAACGCAAGGGAGCAAAGACCCTTTTACTACAAAGCGCCCGAAAACGTTCTCCACCGCAAGCATCACCATCCCCATCATTTCCTACCAATCTAAGCATCATCATGTCCGGTCGGTTGGAGGAAGTCAGTGGCGCACAGCTGGGCGAGGCCATCGACAAGCTAGACTTGCAGACGCTCCGAAAGGTCGTCAAAGAGATGTGCGCCAGCTCCAAAGAATGCCACCAGGAAGCGGTGCTACGCTTGATCATTCGGGAGGCCGCCAGGCCCTCTCAAAAAGCGTGCCACCGATGGCAGCGCCGGGACACGCTTGGGAAACAAGAAACAGAAGCGAGAAGGGCCCAGGGTCTGGGCGAAATATGAGAAATGTACGACGTGTGGAGAAACGTTTGATGTAATCACCAACAAAGTGACATCTTGCAAATTACATGATGGTAAGTCAGCTCCAATCCATGGGCTCGAGTGCCTGCTAAATGAGCCACCAGATATACTGGAGCTGGATCCAGATGCCTTCCCTGACGACGACCAGGTTGAGTTGGACCCTCATAGTATCGATGTCATGACGGACTGGCGTCGTGAGGATTGCCCAGAAGGGTTTGTCTGGCGGTGCTGCGACCAAGACTGCAATGCTGAGGGATGTGTTGTCCAAAAACATATTGCTGAGAAGAAGGATTCCTTTCTTCTCGACGTCTACGGGGATAACTAGGCCTTACATTGGCTGTTCCGGCGCGCGACGAATGACTTGAACTGTAAGGGTTCACGTGCTTTATTCAACGGACTTGATGCTGCTACATACGGTTATTCTAATCTTGAGGAACGAAAAGGAATGAACCCCCTTTGGGAGTGATATGACAGTCGTGGAGAAACAATTTCGTAGGCTATCTAGGTCTTGGCTCGTGCGTACCGATGATAGAGAGGGAGAAGTTGCGGCAAGGTCATGACGGGTGGGTCGTGTGCTTCACGAGCAGCGTAAGCCCTCATCAAGGTTAGGTTTCTCTCATCATATGCCATAGATTGATTGATAGCTGCACATTGACAGTAAAATCGATTCAGAAAAAACACCATACTAAAATTTTGCGTGAATTCACCCGGAGCGGCGCTGAACAAGCTAAAGTCTGTCAGTGCTGTGGAACCCTTTCTGGGACGAACGTAGACTCCAGTCAGGTGAAGATGCTTTGCTTCCGCCCTCTCTTATACGTACTGTGCGATACTGACAAGTCCCAGCTACCCCACCTCTTATCCTCCAAGGTACTAACAAGCTGAATCGTGAGACTAGGCATCGCTTTAGAAAGCTCCCGCATAACATTCATAAAGACTTTGTTATCCGCTCGGTCCACAACGCGCAACGTCTTCAGTTTAGGTGCCCAGTTCACGTTCGCCCGGAGCGCTTCGAATGCCGCTCCTTCTACCTTAGATCCTCCGTTCCGCGAGGCGTCCGTGATCTCAAGGTAAGTTAGCTTGAAGCAGTTCGAGAAGAAGGCCAGCAGTGACTCGTCCCCTAGGTTGGATGTTCCGGGGAGTGCGACTCGGGTAAGGTTGGGACACGCCGAGGCGAGGCTGCCGATGGCACGCTCGGTCAGAGCCTCAGCGTTGTTATGCGCGCCGTAATCAACGTCCTGGTAGATGAATTCGAAGTGGGTGAGGCTTCGGCAAACCCTAGGACCTAAGGCTATAACCTGGTCGATATGTTCACTAGCAACGTTAAACTACCTCGTCAGGCTCGAGACACAGATGTATACTTACTCGGTTAGGACGAAGCTGCTGCCAAAAACCAGTCTCCTTGTCGAGGTGCCAATTAGGAAATAGTATTTTCCTTCCCAATCCTGTCTGTCATCGTGGAATTGCGCAGCTATATGGCCTTTTGGGATAGGTTTGATAGGGTGTAAAGGATGAGCAGGTGGAGGCCAGATTGGGTCAGTAAGCGGAGGAGCGGTAACAGGTTCCAGTTTACCTGCATGTCCGGAGGCGCAGGACCCGCACGACGCAGCATCCCTGCCACCATCAATCCCATCCACTTGAAACAGCCGCCCTCGTACTGAGACCTTGCCGCGAATCGTAATAAGGATAACATTTCACGCTCCAACTATGCCTCCTGTAGTTTCTGGTCTGTCGCCTTCCGGATGAACAAGTCCTGTCTGGCTAATTGTCGGCGCAGTTTCATTGGCGACATGTTCATCGTTCGCGCTACCCAGGACCTGGCCTCAGGTACACGGAGCTCGAGATCAACTACCACATAGGCTCAATAGGGCCAACGACCACGAACCTGGAACAAACCAAGACTACGTAGGGTTTCGCTTGCGAGTGTAGACAGTGCATAAGAGGCTCAGCATTCCAACTAGTCTCTTTGGGCAAAGCCGCGGGCCATACTTGACAGGCTACTCATACTGATGCCCTTGGCTGATCTACCCTTCATCGGTAATATCTTCTCTTGTCAGTGCTAGAGGCCCTATGGAATACAGAGAGATCAAACGTCTTGAATCGTCAATAATTGCTCTGGGGCGTGGTGACTGATTCGGAATTGGACACCTTTCTGCTTCTTGCCAAGGGGTATATGAGAAGCAAACAAACGCAGATGAATTCACGGGCTTGTTATTGGGGCCTTGTCCTCCTTGCATCATGGCTAAGGTATCCTTGGTTGTGTGATCTGGCGTCCAAATGAGACACGCATCTCAGATACTGACAAGTAATTCAACGTTCCTTATACGAAATGGCGATGCTCTGCGACGGAGCATGAGGCGGGGAGTGCAATCTTATTTTGCTAGCCATAAAGTAAGAAAGCACGGTCGACACATCAGGCTCCGCTGATCAGTCGCCGTGAAATAAGATTGTACCCTTGCTTCGTTGGGTTTTTCTTAGACTATGCTCATTTTGGCATTGCAAATTACTCCTTTATGATGCTAAGCACAAAATTAGATCTTCTATAAGCTTCGCCTCAACACTCAGACATGTTCTCTCTCAGGAGCCATGGACATTTCCCTGCTGTCACCTGTTTCTCCAGCAACACTGGGAGCTTCAACAAGACCCCAAGATCCTGCGGCGAGAGCTTTCCCTTTGTACTTCAATATCATGCCTACGGCAACAGGCCCAATAATGGTGTTAAGCAGGATGGCCCATACGCCCGTAAGAAAGGCCGCCTTGGACACGTAGGATGTGTTGTATCCGATTTCGATGATGAGGAGGCCGATTTCTCCGCGCGCCACTATGGCCATTCCCAGGAGCGAGGCCGGCACGAGATGCAACTGGGCCGCGCCTCTCTCGGCCGCCGGGTCCGCCTTGTGGTCCACGGCCGACGGGCCTCCCCCTTGGGCCGCCGGCGCCGGGAGTGGAGGGCGTGCAGCCAATCGTGCGCGGGCACGACAGTGCCGACGAGGGCCTTGCAGTGCCAGATAGCCTGGCCTTGCCACAGGCCGAGGAAGGGGATGGCAAAGCCGATGCTGGAGAAGAAGAGGGGTTCTAGGACGTACTGCTGGAAGTCGAGGCAGTAGTACTCGAAGGTGTGGACGAAGGTGGGGCTCTTATCCTTCTCGCGCTCGCCCTCCTCGCGGCTTAACACAACGAAGGGGCCCGTGGGGTGCTTCGAGGGGAGGTAGGACAGGAAGGCGCCGGCGAGGAAAGCGCCGAACAGAATCGAGGTGCCCGCGTACGAGGCGATGGCCAGGAAGGCGCAGAGAACGAGGATCATGAGGCCAATGTTGGAGTAGTGGTCGAACTTGGCGAAGTGGTGCTCGACGAGGCCGCGGAAGGCGGGAGCGAAGACGAACTTGCCGAGCAGCGGCGTCAGCACCGTCATGGCCGCTGAGGCCACAATGGGCCGGCCGATGAGCCAGCCAAGGTTGACGCCGCCGCCCCCCTCTAGCTCCCCAGGTCGTGGATCACGCTCAGCATGACAAGGCCCATAACGTCGTCGATGACGGCGGCGCTGGCCAGCACGGCGCCGATCTTGGTTTGAGACAGGTTCACAGCGTCGGCGGCGCCGGCCATGACGGCGAAGGTGGTGCCGAGGCTGGTAGTGGAAAGGGCGGCGCCCAGGATGAAGGCCGTAGCCGAAGCCGAGGAAGCAGAGGTAGCTAAAGGCGATGGGTAGAATAACGCCGATGGCGGCGCCGACGAGGCTCAGGGTGAAGTTGGCGCGCAAGAGGTCGAGGCGCGCGGTCAGGCCGCCCTCAAAGATGATAAGGATCAGGCCGATGAAGCCTAGGTATAGGAACGTGTCTTGCCATTCCGAATGGAGGATGTTCGCGAGGGGCGGCCCGTATATGATGCCCGTGACAATGGGGCCTATGATGCTGGCATGGATAAGTCTGCCGGATATCTTGCTGGACAGCCAGAGGAAGGTGAAGAACGAGATCAGGATGAGGATGGATACGACTAAAGACGGTTAGCCAGCGCCCCAGAGGCGGGAGGGAATAGAAACACCTACTTCCAGGCTCATGGTACTGCAAGAATCCGCCGGCCATTTGCACTGCAGATGCACCACCTAAACAGTGCTGGTGAGAAAACCAGAAACAACCCCGCGACACCTACTTCTTAGTCTGGGAAAGGATGGCGGCACGTCCAACGCACTATCGTTGTGCCGGACAACTAGCGCGGATGGGCGCGCAGGTAACAAAACAGTAAATAACATCAGGCCTGCGTGGCGATGACCGCCATGGAGACAAGGCCAAGAAAGTGTGGGGGGAAAGAAAAAGGTCAGGTTACCCTTATGTGGACGCCTCATCATCGGGCCTCGGCGGGCGGCTTGGCGGGCATGGACGAGAGAACCCGCCAGCCCGCCACTGGTGTTGGTACGAGAGTCCTGTATGGTCGCTGAGAGGATGCAGAGCACGCTGGCACGGGGCAGTGGAACGAGAACACGGCACGCTGCATCCAACGCTTTTCTACGTTTTGTCCATCGTTAACCATGCAAAATCGAATGTCTCGCCGACGCCATTCTACTACGTCATCGCAGGCAAGCTTATGATACGAAACACCCTGGTGGAGTCCTGTGAACACGCCGCATACACGTACTCCGCGCGAACAGCTAATTCCTCACCAGGTTTGCACATGTCATCGTTTGTTCTGGCTAGGGGTTTTTGGCGCTGTCAAGCTTGATGGTGAGGGTACACCAGGTTGAGGGCCGGGATCGAGAGGCCATGCACCACGATGGAGAAGAGGACGGGCCAGTAAACCACTGCCCGTTCCGTTAGTCGGGCGGTCTGGGGGAGACGGGTCGGGGGCGGAGGAAGTGGGGAGGTTGTGGTGAAATCCTACCGGGACCGATAGCACGCAGCAGATTGGTTTCCCCTTCGTCGGCTTTCTCGATCTTGGGGAATAGATGGCGGGTATGCTCCAGGTAGAAGACGGCACCGGCTCCGATGGGGCCGAAGTAGCCCATAAAAAGCGCCTCCTTGATGTTCTTGCATACACGGGGCATGCACTTATAGAAGACGAGAATGGCCAGGATGCGGCGCAGTACGAGCACGAGGAAGCCGAGCCCGACCAGGCACGGATACGTGATGCCCGTCAGCTCGGGTTGGTGGAACTCGCTCCAGGGTAGTGAATCCACATCGTCTGTCTTTTTTTTGATATTTAAATTGGTAGGTTTAAAGGTAATAAAGGTCGTATAAGAGAATAGTTCCAAGTCTAAAACGACCCATTGCTGAATCGGGATGACTTGGAGCTGATGGCCCCTTTTGGGCTCAGATCGACCATCCGGACCAGGCTGGCCTCGTCGTTATCCTTCTGGTACTCGATCGTGTAGGACTGGGAGTAGATGATGTCGCCGTCTCCTTGGCTCTGCGACTGGGTCGCGTTCTTAGTCCCGCTCTTGGGGTTGGTGCGGTTGTATTCGGCGTTGCTCGCATAGTACTGACTTTTCCCGTTGGTGGATCCACCAAGGACCTTGGGGAAGAGCCTGACGAGCAGAAGGCGGATTGAGGGCATGCAAGCACATATGATACCTTTTATTTGTGAAACCACAGTCAGTAATGATTAATAGAGAAAGGGGGAGGTAGGGGGTTTTCGTTAGGGGGTTGTCCGTACCTGTGTTGATCTCAATCGTTGACCAGTTGGCCACGTCAAACTGATCCCAGGTAGGGTTGCGGGATTCGGCGAAGTGGACGAGCGATCGGAGACGAAGGATGCTGACGATGGTGACGCTGTGCGAAATGTTGTGTCAGTTCCCCCTTTCACAAGATAGAGCATTCGAAAGAGGATCGGGTGATGAAGCAACTTACAAGGTGCCGACGCTGAACATGGCAGCGACGCCAATTTTCTTCTTCCAGTGAAGTTTTAGCGACCTCAGCTGCCATAGAGGGATCGCGAGCATCCAAATGTCGAGGGAGATGGAGATGGCGGCGTTGGACCACCCCATGGCGTTGATGTCGAAGCACGTGCCCTGATGGAGCCCGTCCCATTTCTCCCAGTAGAAGGGGATGGGCGAACACTGGAAGACTGCGACGAGGGAGAAAGACATGCCGAAAAGGCAGTTGAGCACCACGGTGGTCCAGAGAAGCCGGCGGGTCTCCCGCCCGGGGAAGATGCGCATGTAGAAGAACAAGAGCGACAGCTTCACCAGCGAGACCTGGGAGAAGTACAGGATCTCCAAGATGTAGAAGAGCTTGCCGAAATTGGTGATCTGGTCGTCGCGGAGCGTCCAGACGTCCTTGCCCAGCCCGTTTGGCACGACGCCGTGCGTGTTGATGACGGAGCTCGGGATGCCAGCCATGACGGTGGCCAGGACGGCCCAGTCGTCCATACCAATGTCGGTCTTGAGGACAAACAGCTTGAAGGCCAGTCGCACCAGGACGAAGAAGCCGGACAGCGACCCGAAGGTGATGGAGATGGTGTTGTACATTTCGCTCTTGTCGCGGACCGGCGCGTGGCAGTTGGTCGCCGTCAGGTTCTTGGTGAACAGGGCCTCCTTGATGGTACAGCTAATCGTCACACAGGCCTCGACGTTGCTTTGCAGCGGCACGTTGGTGCAGAAACATGTCTGGTTCCCAGGAGCGCATGTTGATTGCACAATGGCGGCGCGAAGGCAGTTTTGCTAGGGAGTCGTGTATAAGCGAGACTTCATCGCACACTGACAGGCCAACCTTTGACATAGGTATCGAGAGAACCAAGACTTACAGCACAAAGCGGCAACGCTGCCAGGGGATTGGCGGCGCCTGACGAGCCAGTAGCTTGCTGTGCCTGGGCGGCGGCACACGCGAGGCTCACGAGTAGGGCAATTCCAGTAGACAACCTCATGTTGCAGATCCCATTAAAAGGCAAGGGAGGATCGAGTTGAACCAAATGTTTTCGGAGAGAAACAAACACTTTAGACCCTTCTCTTCCAAGAGTGAGGCCCACAGCAGCAGGGAGGGATCGAAATATACTTCAGATCTACGCCGGCGTAGAGATTTTCAACTTTTATCTCAGGCGATCTTCTAGACTGAACTGTGCAGGTTTGCATTTGAATACAACATCGTCTACAGGGGGGAACGAGAAGGGGTATCTGATCGTTGAGTAGTATTATTACGCCGCTATTAACATAAGAATGCTACTAACTCTCCGTCCTTGATAGTTTTGTGGCACCTGGGTTCCATGCTGTTAGGGCGATTGGAGATGGATCTCCACCTGGAGGAGAGCTATCCATGTATATAGGTAGGTAGCATGGACCCCTAGCACGCCACATAGAGGGGCAGGGAAAAGGGGAATGGATCACAGAAGGTCGAGGCCCTGACTGGCCAGATCCCTGTGTTCATCGCGGATATTTCACACGTGGTGGAGATTCGCGTGTGTGTGCCATGCCCGATGCAGGTGTTTCGCTTTATCGGTGCGAACGACTGGTGACGAGTGAGGGCTCACGCTGAAGAAGTGCCACCATTCATGGCGTGCATAAATAGTGGACGTCCAAAAGACTCGGCGGGGCTAATGAAGGTTGCAGTGGTCGGACACCGTCCGGTCGCCCAAAAGGTCGCCCGAATGTTTGGGGAGGGTTGGTTTCGTATTTCATTGACCAATTCCAAGAAGGCGAGGGAGGTTGGAAGCGCGAAAGAGAGGGAAAAAAACTAAGAAGCAATGTAAACCACCGAGGAGTTCAGCCGGGATCGCCAACATGAATTAAGTGGTGAGCGGGCTGTTTAAGTGCCGAGTCATGAGATGTTGAACAAGCTGGAGAAACTAGCTGCCGGTTCCTGGCTGCTGGCTCGATTTGAAGAGGCTCCGAGGGGATCAAGAGCGAAAGCAAATAGTAGTAGGCCGCCTCCGCTCGATTCGAAAGTTGACAGGTAGGACAGGTAGGACAGGTAGGACAGGTAACGTTAACATGTCTTGGCGCGCCATGATGAATGGAGGACAAGGTCTACTTAGTTTTGAGGGCGGCTTCCTTGGAAAGAGGGGCAGGATGACCTTAAGGCTTATGTGACAGGGACTATCGTGTCAACGAGGTCCAAACGTCTGACGTCCAAAAAGTCCGAACTTGAGACTGCGCTCGACAGGGAAACACGCTTGGCCATACAAACTGTGGATGATTCGGCTATCAATAAAGACATACATATAGGCCTATATTATATCATATGTGGTGATTGAGATATAATACGTAGAAAAGAGTGTCTGGCGTTGATATGACAAAGTGGAACAATTGATGGAACAGGCCCATATGTCAGAGCAGACAGATTCGAGATGGACCGGTATTGCTTCCGCAGTGGCCACAATTGGATGGATTATTAAAAGCCCCCCCAATTTTCAATTTTACACCTTGACTCCCCTCCCCCTTCACCTCGTATCATGTCTGCAGTTCCTGATATTAAACATTGCGGAGGCGAACCGACAATTATTGAGATGTGGATGGAGTCAAGTTGGGAACCAATCTAAGTTTTTTTCTTCTTCTCTTTCTCTGTTGCTGCATCAGGCAAGGCAATCTGCAGGCACGATGGCTTAGATGTTCCAGGAAGCGGAAGCTCTTTCCGTTCAACTCTATTCTCTGGGCGAGCACTACTTCGCTTCCTTGCTCCCGTCAGAGGGTCAATGCGTTAGAGGCTGCTGTAGTGCTTGAGCCTATTTTAGGCTGGGTGGGTGTGGCAGTGTTTTAGCCCCAAACACCTAACATGAGTTCGCCAACGAGCACTTATTACATCAATTACCTTACCTACTTCGCTTCTTCGCTGCTTCGCAGTTCCGCTGTGTGACCGAATGATACAGGAGACTCTTCTTCCTATGCATTCCGATATCAACAAGCCTGTTTATGACGACTCGATGTGGGAGTGGGAGTGGGAGGGCTTGACACATCGGGCCATGATTCCATGGTGGGAAGGTATGTTTTTAGGCGCAACTCCCCAAAGCAGTTCCAACAACCCTTCACCCGCATTGCATGTTTTAGTATTGCCCAGTTGGGATGTCTCTCCTGCCATTTTAGACTAGGAATCTACCGGGAAGACAACGATGCTACCCAGCTGCGAACTATTGCAAAGCCTAGAATGACATGGCTAGTTGTGACTCGGCGAATCTTCCCAATCTGCTGGCCCGCCCAGCTGTGGCTACACCGTCAAACGGAAGACGGGGGCCCTTTCAGCCTCTTGCCGAAGGGTTGTTGATCTGCCGCTTCACGAACTTGGAGCATGGATCAATTGTCCGATCCAAGGCCCGTCTCCCCTTGTGTCTTCTTGTATCGGCCGGTTGTACAGTAAACTACGCCTTAGTAGAGGTATCCTCTAATCTCACTAGCCAAACCGAGCTGGCCCTATCGATCTTACTTCTCTCTACCCCCCTCCCCCGGACCCTCAATTCTCAAGTACGATTGCGGCACATTTGGCTACGGTATTGGTTCCAGGTTGGGATAGACAGTCCGGCGCTCAATCTTACCTGTGTGCTGTACGCTGTGCCTCGCTGTCGCTGTGCCTCGCTGTCGCTGTCAGGGCAGATGTCAACTGTAATGTCAACTCTTCCCTCCACACTCCTCCCCACGTTCCCCATCGTTTGGCTGCTTGTAGGTATCGCGATAAATATGACGATAATATCACACCAGATCGAATCTGAGCTGTCACTGCCTAACGTTAGCTGCGGATAAAGTTCCTTTTGACCAGCGTCCAGTCTCCCTGAGGTTGCACCTCCGTGCTGTGCCGTTGGCTATCGTCGTTCCGAGTCCCGAGCACATGGTTTGGTAGATCTTCCGAATGGCGGCGCTCTCACAGATAGGCGTCCCGCCACGAAAACGAGGATTTGTACTTCGCCCTGAGCGGTGGCGGCCCGGGCACCTTCGGCGTCGTCACCTCGATGGCGGTGCGCGCGCACCCGGACGTGAACGTGGGCGGCGCCACGCTGCAGATGGGCGCCGCCGCCACGACGCAGGACAAGTTCTACGAGGCCGTGTCGCGCTTCCACGCGCTAGTCCCCAACATGACGGACCAGGGCGCCATGGTGGTCTACTACGTCGCCAGCAGTGTGCTAATGGTGAACCCCGTGACCGTCTACAACGCGACGGGCGACTACGTCCGGGACACGGTGCTGGCCCCCTTCATCGCCGCCCTGACGGAGCTGGGCATCGCGCACAAGGTCAGCTACTCGACCCTGAGCTACCGTGACCACATCGACCTCTACATGGGCCCTCTGCCCTACGACCACGTGGCAGTCGAGGGAGTACAACTTTGGCAGCCGCATGATCCCGCGTGACGTGCTGCTGAACGACAACGACGCCCTGCAGGCCGTGCTGAAGAACCTGACGCTGCACGGCGTGCTGGCGGTCGGCGACGCGCTCAACGCGACGGCGCCCTTCCCCGTGGCCAACGCGGTGAACCCGGCGTGGCGCCGGGCGGGCGTGCATATGCAGTTGACGACGGCGTGGGACGACGCGGCGCCATGGGCGGACATGGTGGCGGCGCAGAAGCGTATCACGGACGAGTTCGTGCCGCAGATGGAGGCGGTGACGCCCGGGTCGGGCGCCTACGTCAACGAGGCCGATTTCCGCCAGCCCAACTGGCAGCAGCATTTCTTCGGGCCCAACTACGACCGCCTGCTGCAGATCAAGCGCAAGTGGGACCCCGAGGGCCGCTTCTACGCCATCCGCACCGTCGGCAGCGATGCTTGGGGCGTGGCGGCGGATGGGCGCATGTGCCGAACTTCGTAGAGATGAATGACAAGTGGGCAGCTGTAGAGAAAGGAGGGTTTGACGAGGCGGATGAACCCATTGACCAACTGATATAAAGATATACATACACATTTAGGTACAAGATTGATTCAGGGTCTCTTACTACTGGCTATTGCTTGGCGTTGGCTTAATCTCTATGTGATCCTTATTATCTTGGCTTGTATACATTCCTTCTGCATCGTAAAGGTGAGTCGGAGATGAACGATGTCGGCAGCAGTCCGCTTGTACACGCTGGAAGTAGAAGCTATCTGTGGGCCGCAATCCAAGAATGCGCTGAAACGATATCATGCTCATCATTGGTCTTGGGAGTGAGGTATGGATGCGATGGACCGCACCTGGTTTCCACCAGGCAGTTCACGTCGGCAGCCACACAATGACCTTGAACAGACATCGGACAGGTACCGAACCCACGACGAATTGATGGAGACGAGTTCAACCAGCGTATTAATTAGTATTGGGCGTGGCGCACTTGCTGGCTCCCAAGAGGCATTCTTGGGGTCCCTCAATTCCCACCGAGTAGTATGCAGAAATGATACTGGGAGGCCAAACTACCATTCCGGTCCGCACAACCGTAGTCTCTCATTGTACCCTTATCGAAGTGCGCCGAGTCCAAATGGAACCAGATTTATCCAGTAATATACAGTAGTGTCTTTCTGCTGCATCAGCTCGAATACGCCCACGGGCTGTTTCCGGTCCTGACTACTGTTAGTCCCTGCTGCTGTAGGGGCGCAGAGTCGGAAGAGTAGCAATGGCGCACTAGCGCAATAGTGGGCAACGTAAGCTCAGAGCCAATTCGCGACCCCGCGCCATGAGGGCCAACTGCACAACCTCCCCAGACCGCGCAAGAACTTCTCCTCGTCGAGACACGCCGAAGAGAAGCTGGGCCCGAAATCCATCTTGCCAACATGGGTTCTGGAACCAGATCAGCAGGTGCCCTGGCGAGGTCCCTGGCGAGGTCCGCTTCACCCGACTCGAGCGCATCATGTCATTAGCATTCCATACCCGCAATCTAAGCGCGACTATATCTAGGCCTCGACGTGCGGAAGACTCGAGCCCGTTGTGTCACGCGAGCCTGGCGGCCGCGCAGGCTCCGGAACCTAGTATGCTCAGTCAGCGCGGGACATGCCCCGTCTCTGGTGCAGCCTCCATCACTTCCTCCGTCACATCCTCCGTCACTTTCCCCAGCACTGCGTGAGACCCTGGCTGTCGCGGAGATGGCGGTCGGGGGTCGGGGTTCCGATGGCGGCTGTGGCAGGCACACCTCCACCCCCTCCATCCTCCCCATCGTTGCGGACGCGAGCTCTTCCAGCACCTGTCCCTTGGCCATGTACAGCTCCTGCGTCATCTCGTTCTTCATGTCTTGTAACTCATCACAGCTACGGCTCTTCTCCCACTGGTATAACCGCAAGTCTTCCTGAAAGCCCTCGAGCTTTTGCATCAAGATCGCGCTGATTTCATCGGTTGTGTCGAGAACGTGTCGAGCGTCATGATGGTGCGGAAGGCGTGACTCTGACAGAGGCTTTGGAGTGACGCACACCCTCTTCCTCGCTAGCATCGTATTCGTAACAACTGTCGGCCATGCCGTAGACTGCCATGAATCGCATCTACTTGTTTTCTGAATGGCGATTTCGGGTGCGTAGAACGAGGGCGATGAGTCTGATTGCCTTGAACCGGACGAGGTCCTGCGTTTGGGCTTTATAATCGGCGTAAAAGTATACCCAGCGTAGGGCATTCATTGCCGGCGTGCGTGCCAGCTCATAATCGACCCCTGAAATCATTTGAGCCGCTTTGCGCGCTCGGCAGCGCAATTGCCATGCATCGTAACTGGACGCTCGTACTGCATCTCTGTTTGGGTTGCGCAGGCGTATTCAGGGATGCTTTGGAGAAGGTGTAGGTCGAGGGCCATCGATGTGATGTGTCGGGTGTGAGAATAGTCGAGCCGGTGGGGGCGCAGATGTGTCGGCACTCTCGTGTATCAAATTCGACTTTTAGGATGAAGGAGTCGACTCCGCATGAGTCTGGGCTTTCGGTGTCTGTGCCCATTGTGCGGTTGTCAATATGGCTAATGTTTGCGATGGTAAGTGTTGTTAAAAGTGATAAGAAGAGCGTTCGAACGGGCTCGATCGCGCAATCCCGCATAGGACAGGTCGGCACTCTTGACAGGCAGTGGTTAACGCTTAAAATTTAGTGGGTTGATTGACTGAGGCCATGATCCTAGGCTCTGACAGGATTCCATTCAACTGACTATGCAACATGTCGAGTTTGTATTCTAGCTCCTTCATCTGGTTCACCGTTCTGGATTAACGTTAATGTACTTGATCGGCTCAAAACGGGGCACGAAGAGCATGGATGTTCTAAGGATTGCGTAGGGTCAATGATCGTAGCAGTTCGCTGGACCTCTATGCGGGCTCTTAGACCTATACGTACCATCTATGTTGCACGTCACTCAATCCTCTAGCAAGTACCCTGGCGAGCTGTACTTCCGACGGTGATTGGTTGTATCTGGTTGAACTGTTTGTTCGTGGCACACGGTTGTCCCAGTACATTTTCCCTTGAGTGGGTCCTGGTCGGTTCTGGGCCCCTAAGGAACTCGATACCTTCCATCTGACAGTACCCAGGCGCAAGCCGTCGAGCAACTGCTAGATTATGTACCACCTCTGCGACTGTCCCTTAACCCGAACGAACCCATGCTCCAAGGACGTGTTTCCCTACCGACTCAGCATGCCGAGCATGCTTGAATTCATTCCAGCCATGGAATTTTCAGTAGCGGTGCTGCGTGATTAGAAGCATCGAAATGTCTACTGGCGCGCCGAGGTCGGCATGCGTGAAACTACAAAGTACTTTATTAGTGTTGATTAGTATTATTCTAAAATCCTGCCGTTCCCCAATAACCGTGGCTCCACCTCTCAGCTTACTCTCCCGGAGTTAGTGTGCCAGTCAATGGCCCAGAAAACCGGACTTATCAGGTCAACTCCGACTAGGCTCCTGACTCTGCGATCTCCTATGTTACCACCACAAAAGGAGGCTGGAAATGAAATTGATAATTTGAAACCCGGGACTGGTTTGGTATCAGTGACCGCTCAAATACTGTTTCTTAAATTACCGGTCCTCCTCCCTCGATGGCTGTCTTTCTCAGCTTTTCATGCCCCTCTATCCTCTGTCGCATCAATCGTATTCTCTCATATACACGACGACTTGTCCCAGCCGAGCCTAAAGGCTACCATGGAGCAGGAAGACTTCCACAGACACGGAGCGGTATTCCTCGGAGATATGAATCACCGGGGCTCGTATGATGGTGTGCCACGCCGCGTAGCTTCCTGCCACCCGTACTCGTTTCCTGATTGGGCCTTACGCCAAAGGGTGAAGTGAATGCTCAATGTCATCCTCAATACCCGCATAGTCAATTTCGACGCATGCGAAGTCGGGACCTGGGAAACTCGAGACATCGGGCCCGTGATCTGGTTCGGCGTCGCCCACGTCAAACACTTCATCATCATCCGGTGATTATGAGTCATCAGAATCGTTGGCTTCGGCGACGTAACGCTGGGGTCGTGGTATACTGCGGGTGATGAAAGTAGTGCCGAGATGTGCTCACACGCCGTTGTGATGTTTGCGGTGGGCAACCTTACGAAGAAGGGAAAAAAGCTGGCCCGAATAAGATAGAACGCAGCGGTTGCGCTTTTGAGGCAACTCTTGGGGCTATAATGATAGAGCTGACGCGATTGAAATAAAGATAATGAAGGCTTTTCGGATACTGCTGAGCAGAATCTGACGGCTAAGGGACAATAGATCCCTGTCGACAAGGCAGATTGCTGTGTCTGGGTATTGAGTGTACCATGCCGGCCTGGGTGCATGACCTGCAGCTTCGCCGCTCTGACTGAACCCGTCACTTTTGGAATATGGAGATGGCGGCAACGATCAGGCGCATCAAATGTCGATGATCAAGTCGCCCTGGAGGCCATTAGTAGTAAGAGCGAAACCTAAGTATTGTAGCATGTATAAGTGTCTCAATGAAACTCTAAGAGCCGAAAATAAGCATTAGGCGCAGACTGGGAAGCCATAGTATGTCTTATTTTATATGATAAGAGCATTCATGCGTATTATTCAATTAGACATATCGTCAAGATTTCAAACAAGAAATCGTTATGGTGGATAGCCCTATGTCCGGTCGCTCAGGTACAACCGCCAATACAATTAACCGTGCCATCGTATCCATTCAGACAATGGTGAGGTAGCGCAGCAAACGTGGGTGACTCGTCGCCATTCTATTGCCCGTACAACCTTGCTGTGAACACATACGTACCTCTCCGTAATCTTTTCGCGGAGTCATCCTTACACTTGTCCGAGAATACATAGGATCATTTACATTTCTTCGTGCCTGTTTGGTGTATATTGCGGCGTTTCACAGCACTCAGGTTGTGTAACCCCTCATGCGATCCAGTACTGCTAGTGCGTCGACTGCCATAGGCTATCCCAATGCGCATCAGCCGCAGGTGTTTAAAACCATTTGACAGTGTGTCCTTGTCGACGAATGTGTAGTCGTATGGTGTTGCTGCTATTGATGACGGCATTGGCATATGTTTGCCATTTTCCTCCAAACTTTTGATATCATCTTCGACGTACGTTGGGAAATTGCTTCCAGCCGCTAGGGAGGAAAGCCGCCCTCGTACTTTTGGAGGCATCTGAGTGGGCTATCAGCATGCACGACAGAGTCTGCCGTGTGGGGTTCCACTGATCCTTTTTGGGAGTGTGTCAATTTCTCCGAATATGGTGAGGAGCCTAACAACCACGAGACAGGGGAGCATACGATGATGCGACTGGGATGGATTAAACCAAAAGCCGCGAATGAGAATGGCCATTACCAGGATGAATTCAAAATGTTGAGGAGCCATGGTGAGTACAGCGCAAGACGCCAGGCAGGAGGGTTGTCACCCAAAGACTCTGGGCCCGGCAAATTCCTTGGATCGTCTTAGCGTCTGCCCTGCGACGCCACTCGGGATGGGATTCGCCATGCTATAATTGTCAAGATCGCTGGACCAGGTGAGATGCAGGGCAATGGCTACATTCGGGACGCATAACCTAACCACGTCGGACACATCTCCTTGATGCGACTCCAGTGGTACTGCTTAGCGATGACAGCTGTCGTCTTGTTGATGCCTGAGTGCTTTCCAATCTCGTGCATCCGCTTGGCAATCTCCATCGATGCACCTGGTCGCTGATGACTTCCTTTCCCTTGAGCATGAGTACACCGTTGTCAAGAAACCCATAGTGTGTCGCGGCGCTCCGTAGCCTACTTTTGACGGCACGGGTTGACCCCTTTGGATATCGACCATGCTTAAGGTAGAACTTGATCTTGTCGAAACGATCTTCCTTGCAGGCCCCTCGGCGTCTTCTGCTGCCAGCAAATCTCGCCCGTATATGATGGCATCCACGAGGCGATCGGGATATGATTTGAGTCTGCCACAGCCCCCTTTACTCGGCCTATGCGCTCGGAAACCGAGTGCATCCCCAGATTGTGCACGATGCAATATTCGTTTCGTAGACGAGATTGAAAACTGAGTAGGGTAGCCAAGTTTGGGAGCCCGGTCGATGTAGCTCTCACAAAGTCGATCCACGTCGTGGTTACGCGAGGCATCCATGAACAAGAAGCCGCCATTGCAGACATGACTACTTCGCCCGGGGTAATTTGGTTTGATATGGAAAGCGCCCAGGCATTCCTTGGACCAATCCTTTCCTTCAACCATCATATTCTCAGGGCTTTTGATGTCGCCAAGAAGCATAATAGCAGCGAAATCCTGGAACCAGTACGATGAAAAATCATCTAGGGACATTGGCTCAAGCATGGGATATGTATCACCATCATTAATTTCTTTGGCGAATCGATCTGAAAGGCATCGAAGTAAAGTGGGCGGACTTGATCTTTGGACACAAGAGGAATAATACTAGCAATGGTCTGGCGGTCTCGCAATATTCCGACGAGGACGCATCTCGAGAGGCAGTTTCGGAATTGCACTCGTGGGGTTACCCATGGTAGCCGACATTGTGTCTTCTAAGACCCCAACTCCAGAGTCAAGCGACCAGATACAACTGAGAATTTGTGTCAGCATCAATGTTTCCTTCCTCTTGGCAACAGTAGCATTTACCTGGTACTGGACCAATAGTCAAGGAAGAATCCGAAGAACTCCGCGTTTCGTTGGTGCTTGTGAGGTTTTAAGGAGGCTAGCTCAACGACTGACTGGCTAATAACACTGCCTGTTGTGTTGGTGAACTGGGTGCTGTGCGATGACTATGAGCTTGCCGCCACGTAGCCATTTCCAAGGAACTAACCAATTACGTTTAAAATGCCGAGAACCCACAGTAGACACGTTTAATCCAAGGGGGTCCCCAGAAAGAACAACCACAAAGCGAGAACGAAGTTTTGGAAAACAGCAGTCTAAAACACTCAAAAGAACCTCAAAAGGACAACTGAACAAGCCTGATATCGAATGGATAGCCCAATCCAGCGCGGGACATTATGACGGCGCCATGGGACGCAAAGAAGTCGCATGGCCTGCCGGATACCACGAAGCACGCCGCGCAGCTAGGCAGCTCCTCAGTGAGGCAGCCATAACAAGCTCGCAGAGGATCTCGAAGCTGGAAGAGAGGCAAAGGAGGCCGGAGAGAGGCCGGCAAATTGTAGGCAGACAAGCGGCGGAGATGACGTGGAAGATGAAAACGCAGGGCCGGCAATACCAGAGTGTTATGCCTCGGACATACACTGTGATCGCTGTTAGAGGCGCACCAGTCATGGATATACAGAATCAACAGATCCACAGACTATCGCATCTACCTGAACATCCGAGACCTCTAACGATAGCCAACTTCCGAGTCATGAACCCCCGCAGCATCAAGGCCCACATAGGCCGCGCAATAGAACAAACTCTGGACAACATATACATTAAAGTATTAGAACCGCGTCGATGAACCAGCTTAGGAGCGGCAACCTCCACATCACGATGGCCAGCAATAATGTACATGGAACCTTAGGACGATTCCCGGAAAACTCGGAAGAGAATCCCGTGCGGGGCATTGCCGGATATGACGTGTGTTATCCGCCCCACTACCCGCATGGACAGCTTCTTTGCTTCGTAAACTATAATCAAACTACCATTAAAACGAGGCAGAGTATGTAACCAGAACGAAACAACAATGGAATTGATGCAGAACATGTCGTGGACGGAGCCCTTTCCCTTTGCAGTTCTATTGCGGATCTCAGCGGACTGGACCTTCCAGAAATCTTCAACGAGCAAGTTTGTGCTACGACTACTCAATACACGGCGCCTTTTATACCCTCGGCAGCGCAAATAACCATTACGCGTTACCTGAGGTGAGCTTTTTCTATGAACTGGAAGCTACTGGGCCGTCACGTACTTACTCCGGTCGCCCGAAGTCGGTAGTTTCTTCCATCAAAGCTCAATCCAACGACTTAGGGACGACGAGCAAGGACACCAAAGCTAGGATTGCTCGACTACCCAACTGACTTTTGCGCAGGAAACAATCAAGTCTTTCGGTTCTCACACTCTTCTCTTCAATTCACAATGCGGCCAGAATCAACATCCCCCTGGCCCCATGGTCACAATCTGTCCGCCTTGCCGACGCACACAAATCAATACCGACACAGACCTTACTTAGAATGAGCTACGGTGCATGCTCCTCACAACAGACAACGATTGATACGAGTTCAGAATATAGTACGTCTCGACTCGAGAGGCCCCAGTCTGTTCCCGCCGTTGGAAGCTCGTCACTCCCGACAACGGCACATCCTAAACGAACACCAGCCTCCGCTCTTTCTTCAACCGATCCTTCATTAACATCGAATAACCGCCGATTGTGTTCAGCCCCGCAAGAACGAGTTCTACAGGCAGAAAATATGCCTGGAAAGCGCGGCATGGGGCATATCAAAACGGCACCGTCAATCAAGGTTGCACCCAACCGCAAACCAGTTTTCGCGCACTTACTTTGCGTACAAACAAGATGGAAGAGATACTCCTAAGACGACGCAAAAGGAAGGCTAGGGCATCCGCCGATGTCTCAATGAAGCCTGCTTTGGATAGGCTTCAAGGCTTGGAGAAACAACTGAAGTACGCGACGCCGGAACAATCTAAGCTTGCTCAAGCGACCTTGCGTCAGTGGGAGCAAGCTGGGCGGCTGTAACACGACAATGAAATGAGCGGAACGCATAGCCCGCCTTTGTTGGCTCGTGTGATGCAGACGGACAGGTGAGTGTGGTTCCGACTTCTTCTTTCGGTAGTACGTTGTTTTTAAGGGTTTCGTAAGTTCTATGGTAGGATTTCCGCGGTAAAAGCATGAACCTATACCCAAGTTAGCGGCCTCATTAAAGCCAGACTATGCCATAGCGAGCCCATTTCAGTAGCATGTTACGCTGTTGGGTCGCTGGAAAGGTGTTGGTATCTGCAACCACAGATTGCTGGCCGGCCATGGGAGACCGTAGTCCCTCATTGTAACCCTTTTCGAAGTGCGTCGATTCCGAATGGGGACCAAATCATCCAGTAACATACAGTACTGTCTTTTTGCTGCTTAAGCCCGAAGAGTCTCACGGGCCGTTTTCGGTCCTGAGTTTTGTTAGCCCTACTGCCGTCAGAGCTTGAAGATCCTCGCGTGCTGTTTCCGGTCGCGATGGCGCACTGGCGCAACCAGCGGGCTGGAGTCTAGAACCGACCGTTATTAGCGTAGAGCTGGTTCGCGACCCCGCGTCATTTGGACCAACTGCCCAACCCTCCTGAGACTGCGCAGAACTTCTCCTCCTCAACCTCTCGCCAACATGGGTTCCGGAACCGGATCAGCAGCTGCATTGGCGACGATCACCAACTCGAGCTCATCATGTTATCAACATTTCGCACCCGTAAAACCAGCACTTGCTATATCTACCGTTACGTGGGACGCTATTGAAGCTCAATGGACGCTCCAGGAATATGCCCCCAGGAGGTTCCAGCAAGTTGCCCGAACCGTATTACGTAGCTAGGCCTCCGTCATGGCGCCACCAAGGCGCAGGAAGATAGGTTCGAAAGAGCGGTTTGTCGCTGCAAAACAAAACACGCGAGCTCGGGCAGTACGTGCGACGTCTTCAGCGCGCTTGCGTACTGGAACCCGACGCACGAACGGATGGAGACGGCGATGCACGTCCCACGCGGGCAGCGCGTGCCGGACCTGGCACTTGATTGTCTGTCCCCATGTTCCAGTTACTGTTCCATCGAGTTCCTCCTACTCCGTTGCTGACAGCCATGGTTTCGTCAACCACTCGCGAGACCGAGCCACGGGCGAGCGACACGACAAGCGGCGAGTCGAAGACCATCAATTTCGAGGCTCAGTCGGGCAGCGGCGACGACGCGAAATGCTGTAGCCGATATGGATATCGACGCGGATGCCGAAGTACGAAACCGACCCCGAGTATATTGCAGCAGTTCCCGCTGCCACGGCAAGAGCCTCTGTCTGTCTACGACGTCATCCCCGACGAGGATGGCGGGATTGTCATTCAACAGTCCGATGAGACAGAAGGGTCAGGCAGCTGCCTTCGCCGCGAAGGCCGCCGGTAAAGCATGATTCTCGTCTATTGACTGCATGGTCGACTGACCGTTGACGCTCATCGCCACAGCAGGCGCTCCAGGTTCCCAGCCGACGGTGGAGCGGCAGCCCGGCCGTACCGAGCCTAGCTCCACAACGAACACTGCGCCAACCGCCGTGACGAATGCAGGCGGCCGCAGCATCCACAAGATACCTGACCACGGCGCGATAGATGCGTCGCTGCGGGAGAACTATACGTTGGGACAGCTGGGTGCCAGCTAGAAGACCCATGGCGCCGTCATGTCGACTCAACCACGGCGGTGCACTACCAGAATGGTGGGAAACGGTGTAAAGCTGTCACGGGCATGCCGTCAAGAGGGTCTGTACAGAATGAGACAAGCGCACGCCAGACTACTACAAGGACCACAGGCGCAAATTGTAGCAGGACACCTTGGCAAAGAGATGGTGGGAATGCTGGAGGTCCTTCGGACGAGTCTCAGCGGTATGCAGTTTAGGTGAAGACGCGGCACATGTTAATGCGCCAAATATCACAAGGCAGCTCTGTGTATGCTTATGTTGAGGATGGCTTTCCAGCTCTAGTTCAGTAACCAACAACCTAACACTACTGTCGTCCCTTCTGCGCTCCCGTGACCCCCTGGTCGTGAGGACAGAAGCTTCGAGTACTGGATATATTAGCGAACCTAAGCCGGTTAATAAACTCAGCAAGGACATCGCCGCGTGGGGAAACCCGATCGGTGTCTGGCGTGTTGAACCAAACTGTGTCTCCTGTGTCAGTGGCACGACTCGGTTCTCGTGGACCAGGTTCGCGTTTGCTTGTCGCGTGTCGTGTCACGGCCGCCTAGATTGCTTCCATTGACACAAGGTCGCTTGAACAAGTCTTTTTGCGCCTGCGTTGCGCACCTGCCGTCACGTTCCTCCAAGACTTGGAGCTCATCCAAAGCAGGCTTCATCAAGAACATTGGCGGACATCCTAGCCTCCTTTTGCGTCGCCGCATGAAGTCTCTCTTCCATCTTGTTTGTACGCAAAGTAAATGATTTGCGAAAACTGGGTTGCGGTTGGGTGTAGCGCACTATTGGGGTGCCATTTCGATATGCCTCAGGTTGTGCTTGCAAGCGCGTATTTTCTGCTTATAAAGCTTCTTCTTGGCGGGCCGAACACAATCGGTTGTTATTCGGAGTCGATGAAGGATAGGTTGAATAGAGACTCGAGTCCGGTGCTGGTTTTTATTATGTGCTCGCCATCGTGACTGACATGGTTTCCAATGGTGGGAAGCTGCTGGGGCCCCGAGTTGGGACGTACTATATTCTGAACTCGTATGAATTATTGCCTGCTGTAAGGAGCATGCATCGTAGCTCATTCTAGACGAGGTCTGTGTCGGTATAGAATACGTATGCCGTCGGCAGGGCGGATAGATTGTGGACATAGTACTACAGGATGTTGATTCTGGCCGTATTGTGCATTGAAGAAGAGCACTCTGAGAACGGAAAACTGGATGGAACGTTCCCTGCGCATTGATCAGTTGGGAGTCGAGCAACCTTAGCTTTGGTGTTTCGCTGGTCGTCCTAAGTCGTTGGATTGAGCTTGATAAATTAAAATTATAGACTTCGGACTAACAGGGTACAGGACAGGCCGATAGCTTCCAGTTCATAGAAAAAGCTCACCTCAGATATCCCGTGGTGGTGAGATAATGCTGCTGAGGGTATAAAAAGGCGCTGTGTATTGACTAGTCGTAGCCGAAGCTTGCTCGATGAAGATATCTGGTAAGGTCAGTCCACTAAAATCCGCTATAGAACAGCGGGAGGAGAAGTCTCCGTCGACGACACGTTTATGAACAGATCCCATTGTTGTTTCGTTCTAGGTACAGACCTTCCCTCATTTGAATGATGGTTTAATGATAGTTTGCGAACGAAGCAAAAGAGGCTGCTGGACTCTGTCCATACGTTAGTAAAGCCCGGATGATATACGTCTATCCACAATGCCCCGCTCAGGGGCTAGCTAAGCTCAATCGCCAAACATCTAAGTACATAGCATGATACGATCGGTTGAGTTCTATCAGCCTCCACCCCTGTTTAAGCACCTGTGACATGGTTCACTTGGCGGGGAAAGGGTGGAACGTCCTCGAAATCGGACTGAAAGCTCCAGCTTGTAGTCAAAAGACCTAGATCCGTGAGCAAAGCCAATGCAGACGCAATAGACCAGTACACCAGTACCACGAAATGTAGTCCCTGTCTTGTGCTCATTGATCGAATCGGCGATTAATTGCCGCTGGCCGTAGGGTTCCGTAGTCGCGCGTTTCTAGACTCATTCACTCTCACAGTCGCCGTATGCTGTATAGGATATCCGTTGAGGTGTAATATGGGGTGGATACAAGTAGAATGCATGGTCTCTTCAACCCTAGCCGTTGCCAGAAACCCTCGAGCTCGTTCGCCTATGCAATCCAGCCTGCGTGCATTCAGTGTTCCACTTTGACAGTAGCAGGACAAGCTGTACAGTATTGTAGCATTGGAGAGGCCGGAGGTCAGTTCGACGCACACCAGAACCCTAGTTGAGCAAAACATGTGGGGTTACCGCTGCCGAACTGATGCCATCTGTCTGGTGGTAACGTTAGGGCTGTCTCAAAAGGTTCGGCCGTACTGTACTGCAACAACCGGACCCCACAAGTCCGGCATAATGTATGATTCACATTTGGACGCGTTTCGTTATTTACGAAGGGTGTACTTCCTTTACATTGCTGGTTATTGGCACGATCTGTTTTCATTGCCTGAGATATCATGACATCAACCTGTTTGTGGATCTAAACTCACCCTGCTATACTAAAGGTCAAGAGAGCACCCATTCTCATACAAAACACGCATCCGTTTCTGGATCAATGCCCAAACAAATCCAGACAGTCTTAAGGGGAATCCGAGAGCCAAATCGATTGATAGAGCTGCCAGCATGGACACCTACCAATACCCACCTAGCCAAACGGGCTCCTGTGAACTGGTATCAGCACTTCCACTAAGCTTGTGGGCATCCGACATCAAGTAACGAAGGATATGCTAACGCAGTATTTGGAAAATAGCCATTCGACCTAAAAGCGCCCTTGTCCGGAAACTGGCAGAAAACCTGGGGACATCGGCAGGCTTCATTCATGGGGTTGTTGACATTATGTGTAAGTACACACACACACACACAATTTATTAACGCCCGACGGCAGCCGAAAGGGCAACTATCGCTAATCTACAGTACATTCGTGAATCGCTTCTACATCACCAAAAGCCCCATACATGCTCCATTTTCAGTTGGTCACTCCATTTCCGTCACACTTTCCTGTTTAGGATCCCGTGTTAGTAGTATTTTCTGGCAGGCCAACGAAGGTCCTTCTCCACATAGTTTCCGTTCTGGATCCACTTTGCAGGGTAGCTGCTGATACCATATACCCCGACGTGCTCGTAAGTACAGAGCCAAATTCTGCCTTGCTCATATTACCTTGTGCATCCATAAATCGACTACTATGCTCTTGAATTAGTTTTTATGCTCCAAGTCCTGTCAGCGTCCGCAAACGAGAGCTTGTGACCTAAACCGGTCAGCGTTGTCTTCGGCGCGCATTTCACTCCCTGTTATTACAATATGGGCGAGTTCCCAGCCGTGAGGCACTCGCAACTTTCATTCGTTCGGTCTTATAGGTTTTCCTCTGGATGGTATTCACCAGCGACAAAGATCCGGAATACCGATAAGACGGCAGACCATCCGGCCACAAGGTCTCTTACTACTGTAGCGCAACGAGGTGCACCCAAGCAGTTATTCTGCCGGAAACTGTAGTTTTCGCACCTCTCCATGATAGCCAAGAACTCGTTGGGGCGTACTCACTCTAGCTTGTTTGATGGACTGCAGGTCTTTAGCATCGCCTTCGAATCCTTACTCAATGCTTCATTGAAAACATTATAAAGTTCTAGTTAGCTCAATTTTGATCCGTCAAGCAGATCAAGCCCACTGCAACGGTGGATAGCGCCTTATATAGGGCTCTTCATTTCTAAGCTAGCTGGCTGCCAACATCTAGCGGATTCAAAGCACTGGTGCCAAGCAGCGCTATGATGACTTAACTGCTCGGCCACAGTGGCTGCCACAGGCTCTCTCAAAAAGATGGGTTCCCCGACAAAATGACTCCCCTAGTTCCTTTGGCTTCTTTCCTTCCTTCCTCAACACCTCTGCGGTCGAAACAGGCAGCCGAACAACCATGTTTCCACATCGACTCGCAGAGCTCACTAAGCAAAGATGACGACTGGTTATCGCCCCGATTAGCCGATTCGCAAAATGCAAGACTGTTTTGACGGCCAAAGCCCCGCACCCGATTCACCTGGCGTGATTCAGACCCAACCCTAGCAATCGATCCGGTCGGAGTGCGAAGACTTCTCAGCAAGGAGCCACTTACATTCGCGTCATCCAACGGGACTAGAGATACATCCAACCGACGAAGCCGATCAGATCACATCCGATATGACGTCAAATGGAAGGGTTACTCTAAA
Organism: Apiospora kogelbergensis; assembly: GCF_038363985.1. Taxonomy (NCBI): domain Eukaryota; kingdom Fungi; phylum Ascomycota; class Sordariomycetes; order Amphisphaeriales; family Apiosporaceae; genus Apiospora; species Apiospora kogelbergensis. Next base: position 218,457 of record NW_027117437.1, read on the forward strand.
TCGTAGAAGTAAAGCCGAAGACACGGAGCAAGACGTCGCTGCTTTCGCCGCGGGAACTTTGAGTCCGGTCTACAGCGAAAACTCGAGAATGTCGTCGAAGAAGCTCCCGGCAATGGATCCCGCCAAGTGGAAGATATTAGGATGGTCGAGTCCGTGACTGGAAGCGAAAACTGGAAGGAAACGTTACGACGGACTGGATGTTAACTGGGCTACTTTAGAGAAACAGCTTCGAAGTTGGAGCTATCTGCTTGCGCGTCGGAAACAGCTTTGTATTACCATCTCTTTCAATTATAGGAGACAACAGCCGAAGCAGGTCCATCACAGCAGACCACGCGGCCGAGGACGTATCGAAATGGATCGTCGTCCAACGATCTCGAACTCGACGGGCACGGGCGTTGATTCTTCAGGCGAGCCTCAGCACGTGGCGTCATTGGTACCTTATGCGATGCCCGGGCCCCTTGCCTATTAGGCCCATACTGCTGGCGGGACAGTGGAAACAAAGAAGAGATACAAACTGGGGGCGCCTCCTCTTCGGCGTCTCGCTGAGTACATGCAAGACGAAGTAACGCGTTAGAGACGCATGACGATGTGCCTCAAGATATGCACGTGACCTGCTCTACGTGGAGGATCAACAGAAGATGGAGCAACAGAGTAAACCTATACAAGGAAGTGCCCACCTAACTAACATCACCAATGTGCTGCCTGGTACAACTGTTGGTGGCCCATCGCGTCAGAGTCTCGCCCAGGCTCATCGTCCGGGCAACCCCCACCAACTTTAAGATTCCTGGTCCTATAGATGAGTCCGTCCAGGAGTATTGCAACTGGCTTGGTTCAAGGGTGACGCGGATGGATCTCAAACTAGAATATCAGAAGATCTGTGACATCACTTTAAAGGAAGGCAGTCTTGAGTTGGTATACGAAGCCCAGGACGCTACATTGTATGAACAGAAAGGCATCAAGATGGGTGCTGCGCGACGTTTCGTATACCAACATGTCGAAAATGACCCTGTACTACGCTCTCTGCCACCCACTGCCTGAACACACCAGTCTAGGAATGCCATAAAAGTTTAGCTCTCTAGCGCATCCGCAAACTCTTGCCAGTGACGCTTAATGAATCGCTTCAGCTCGGCGAAGTACTCTTCAGTAGGGTTGAGATCGGGTGAGTACGGCGGGAGGTACAATAAGACCACGCCGGCTTCGTCGCGCATCCGCTCAATTCCTATCGGATCGGTAGAATCGAGCATTGTCCATAATCAGAACCGACTTGAGCGGGCCACCGGCACACAATATAGCAACGGCTCCTCAAGGAAGCTCTCCGAAGACGTCGCCATCGGTAGAGGTGCAGATCCCTGCTCTGGTTCGGACGAAGAGGCTGCCAATCCCTGTGGAAGCAGTACCAGAGGCTACAGAACAAGCACTGGCCACGATCACGGGAGCTTTCCCAGGTCACCGACCAAGGCACTGGAAGTCAGAAGCTGCTCTCCTCCACACGCCGGAATGCAGGCACATGAAGCTCGCATGCCGGTAAGTAAACTTCGCTTCATCAAGCTGCCACAACCACCCCCGTCAAGCAAACCCTTACCAACGGACCACAGGGCCAATACGCTATGCTTTAGGCGATTACCATGATAGTTTGCCTGCTCCAGCAAAAGTCAGAAGGAAACTAAGGGCAACCATGATGCGGGAAGATGGTCAGTTGGACCGTGGGTTATGTTAATCCTGTTCTCTAGTTGGTTCCTGGTTACAGTATATACAACTTCTCTTACTGTCCATTTCTTAAGAATCGGTGTATTACTCTCCGTTCTCTACCATAATTCCCAAAATATTCCTTTGTTCATTTCCTCATCTTCTTGATTCTGCAACAGACCAATACTGCCTCAAATAGCCCCGCTACTCATGATCCCCACCTTAACGAAATCCGACAATAAATTGTCTTGCAGATTCCGGGTGCCTTTTGTGCATAGAGAGAATCGAGCATAGGCCACAGCAGTTATTCATGGCGCTGGCCCTTGGCACTCTTCCGCCTTTGGTACTCTGCTGGGCTGCCGCCTTGACGATAGGAGGTGTAATATACTGGCTGGTACGGTTCTCGGAGTCGGCTCGAAAGGTAAAAAGTTACAGATGATTGCCCTACGGGGCACGGGGCGAACAACTACTAATGCCACGGTTAAGCTGGAAAGTTTGTCAGTGCTTGTCT